>NC_036873.1:4397475-4439183 GCF_002910315.2 Salvelinus sp. IW2-2015
AACAGCTACGTGCGTCATTTGAGCACAATGTGAGTTTTGAACAGGAGATAGTACATCCAATCTAATTCACAGCAGTTGGGAGGTAGCTGTAAATATAGGTTTATGACCGGTGGTGTTAACTTAATTATATGATTTAAACTATAAAGTTCACACCCAGCTCCTAGTCAATGTAGCCGCCCTATCATTACATATGGCCTAGAAGCCCAACAACAGCAGAGAGAACATTCACACACACATACACACACTCACACATTCCATCAGTATACCATTCCACCCATCTCTCCATTTAATAAGGACCTATGACATAATTAGGCAGACACATTATCGTACTTAGCATGGGTGTGTTGTATTGTATCACATTGTATAAGTAGTCTTGCACGAGCCTTGGCTTGTGCTTGCCAGAATGGCTCATTGGAGCAGGAGTCTATCTGTGCTGCACCGTGAGGCAGGTTGATGTACAAGTACACCACCTGGACAGGACTCTAGTCTATCGCAGGGCCTTACCATCAATCTATCCCTTTAAAACTGAAATATGTAACTTTTTGGGCAACCTGACCACATTCACATAGAAATGTGAGTTATAGATCTGTCATTCTCACTGAAAGGAAGTCTAAGAAGTATGTTCTATGTGCGTTATTTCTATGCTTCCATTCCTAAGTTTCATTCTTGCATCTTTTACTTTCAGTTTTGTACACCAGCTTCAAACAGCTGAAAATACAACATTTTGGGTTATTGAAAATGTGTTTTACAGCGGTTTAGATGTTACAATGATTCTCCCCACTATTGCTTGTTTTGTCACATAAACTGAAATTAGGTTAATTAGAGCTAGAGCTATTACAAATTAGAGCTATTACAAGTTTAGCAACCAGGAATTGGCTGAGCGATTTCTGCTTATTGCAACTTTAATGCTGAGTGCCAGGCAGAGACACTCTAAACATAAGGCAGATAAGTTGGTCTGTATCACATGTAGGGAAGCAAAATTCTGATAACTTTCCCAAAATTACCAAGTTTTCCAGAAATCTTGGTTGGAGGATTCCAGATTTCTGTCTCATTTCCTTCTGATTGCGGGAATCTTCCAACCCGAAATTGATGGAAAACCTGGGAATTTAGAAATAGTTTGACATTTTTGCAACCCTGGTGTCAGGGGCAACGTTAAAGTAATTCTATATTTTTTATCTCATGGAATTTTATTCCATTACTTCTAGAGCTATATCATTGCCATTTATAGCTAATAGATTGAAATGTTCATGAAGATCCTTTGGTGTATACACTACCGTTCAAAAGTTTGGGGTCACTTAGAAATGCCCTTGTTTTTGAAAGAAAAGCACATTTTTTGTCCATTAAAGTAACATCAAATTGATCAGAAATACAGTGAAGACATTGTTAATGTTGTAAATGGCTATTGTAGCTGGAAACGACAGATTTTTTAATGGAATATCTACATAGGCTCATTATCAACGACCATCGCTCCTGTGTTCCAATGGCACGTTGTGTTAGCTAATCCAAGTTTAGCATTTTAAAAGGATAATTGATCATTAGAAAACCCTTTTCAATTAAAAACTGTTGTGCTGATTAAAGAAGCAGTAAAACTGGCCTTCTTTAGACTAGTTGAGTATCTGGAGCTTCAGCATTTGTGAGTTCGATTACAGGCTCAAAATGGCCAGAAACAAATAACTTTCTTCTGAAACTCGTCAGTCTATTCTTGTTCTGAGAAATGAAGGCTATTCCATGCGAGAAATTGCCAAGAAACTGAATATCTCACAGAACCGCAAACTGGCTCTAAGCAGAATAGAAAGAGGAGTGGGAGGCCCCGGTGCACAACTAAGCAAGAGGACAAGTCCATCTAGTTTGAGAAACAGACGCCTCACAAGTCCTCAACTGGCAGCTTCATTAAATAGTACCCGCAAAACACCTGTCTCAATTTCAACAGTGAAGAGACGACTCCGGGATGCTGGCCTTCTAGGCAGAGTTCCTCTGTCCAGTGTCTGTGTTCTTTTGCCCATCTTTTCTTTTTATTGGCCAGTCTGAGATATGGCTTTTTCTTTGCAACTTTGCCTAGAAGGCCAGCATCCCGGAGTCACCTCTTCACTGTTGACGTTGAGACTGGTGTTTGGCCGGTACTATTTAATGAAGCTGCCAGTTGAGGACTTGTGAGGCGTCTGTTTCTCAAACTAGACACTCTAATGTACTTGTCCTCTTGCTCAGTTGTGCACCGGGGCCTTATGTTTTTTACATCAAGTTTTTATTATTTCAATTCATAGGATTCCTACAATACAGTCGTGGCCAAAAGTTTTGAGAATGACACAAATATACATTTTCACAAAGTCTGCTGCCTCAGTTTGTATGATGGCAATTTGCATATACTCCAGGATGTTGTGAAGAGTGATCAGATGAATTGCAATTAATTGCAAAGTACCTCTTTGCCATGCAAATTAACTGAATCCCCAAAAAACATTTCCACTGCATTTCAGCCCTGCCACAAAAGGACCAGCTGACATCATGTCAGTGATTCTCTGATTAACACAGGTGTGAGTGTTGACAAGGACAAGGCTGGAAATCACTCTGTCATGCTGATTGAGGTTGAATAACAGACTGGAAGCTTCAAAAGGAGGGTGCTTGGAATCATTGTTCTTCCTCTGTCAACCATGGTTACCTGCAAGGAAACACGTGCTGTCATCATTGCTTTGCACAAAAAGGGCTACACAGGCAAGGATATTGCTGCCAGTAAGATTGCACCTAAATCAACCATTTATCGGATCATCAAGAACTTCAAGGAGAGTGGTTCAATTGTTGTGAAGAAGGCTTCAGGGCGCCCAAGAAAGTCCAGCAAGTGCCAGGACTGTCTCCTAAAGTTGATTCAGCTGCGGAATCGGGGCACCACCAGTACAGAGATTGATCAGGAATTGCAGCAGGCAGGTGTGAGTGCATCTGCACGCACAGTGAGGCGAAGACTTTTGGAGGATGACCTGGTCAAGAAGGGCAGCAAAGAAGCCACTTCTCTCCAGGAAAAACATCAGGGACAGACTGATATTCTGCAAAAGGTACAGGGATTGGACTGCTGAGGACTGGGGTAAAGTCATTTTCTCTGATGAATCCCCTTTCCGATTGTTTGGGGCATCCGGAAAAAAGCTTGTCCGGAGAAGACAAGGTGAGCGCTACCATCAGTCCTGTGTCATGCCAACAGTAAAGCATCCTGAGACCATTCATGTGTGGGGTTGCTTCTCAGCCAAGGGAGTGGGCTCACTCACAATTTTGCCTAAGAACACAGCCATGAATAAAGAATGGTACCAGCACATCCTCCGAGAGCAACTTCTCCCAATCATCCAGGAACAGTTTGGTGACGAACAATGCCTTTTCCAGCATGATGGAGCACCTTGCCATAAGGCAAAAGTGATAACTAAATGGCTCGGGGAACAAAACATTAATATTTTGGGTCCATGGCCAGGAAACTCCCCAGACCTTAATCCCATTGGGAACTTGTGGTCAAGTGGGACAAACCAAAACCCACAAATTCTGACAAACTCCAAGCATTGATTATGTAAGAATGGGCTGCCATCAGTCAGGATGTGGCCCAGAAGTTAATTGACAGCATGACAGGGCAGATTGCAGAGGTCTTGAAAAAGAAGGGTGAACACTGCAAATATTGACTCTTTGCATCAACTTCATGTAATTGTCAATAAAAGCATTTGACACTTATGAAATGCTTGTAATTATACTTCAGTATTCCATAGTAACATCTGACAAAAATATCTGAAGACACTGAGGCAGCAGACTTTGTGAAAATGAATATTTGTGTCATTCTCAAAACTTTTGGCCACGACGGTACATTTATAGATATATTTTTTAAACCCCCCCCGCCCCCCACCTGCAATCTGATAGCATGTAAAATAAATCATGATATAAAAACAAATATTACATAGTACATCTACTGAACAATACATCATAGAGCCTCAGAAATAGTGACAAATTATTGATACACATTCATGGATGTAAACGCCAGTTGGTTAAGAGTTCAGAAATGTCCGCTACTGCTTTTTCCCATGTGTCCAGAGTGGACACTTTGGCCATGTGGATCCTGGCCGTAGAGATCTCCATAAGTACAATTTCTTTAAACGTTAGCAGCCATTGTTGCAATTGTAACTGATGAGGTGGAATCCAACCTTTGTACAGTCATTTTCTTAGCAGCTGTGGTTCACAAAGCAACATCTAAGGGCAGTATTTTATCTATAAGTACAGAGATGACATCATTGAATTTCCCCCAGAATTCAACCACCCCCTGGCATTTCCACAGCACATGCTGAAAAGTATGAAGGTCCCGTGTGGGGCAGAACACACATAATGGCAATGGACTAATACCCGTGTGATGTCTTTTTTTAGGTGATAGATAGGTTCATGGCAAAAACATTTATGAAGTAATTGGTGATTGGGGTTTCTAGATGATCCAAATATATTTTTCCATACAGTCTCCCAATTGATTTGTCTTTCAGCAAGTGTAAAATCCTTTTCCCATACAGTGGATAGAGTTAATGGTTTTTGTGCCGCTCAAATGGATTGACTATAGATATCAGAAACAACTCCTTTTGAGGGGTGTCTGTCCGTTAGAAGTTTGACCAATGGGTGTACTGCTAGTTCTGCTCCCCAGGGGACCCCATAGGCTGGTGTGGATAGACTAGTTCTGCTCCCCAGGGGACCCCATAGGCTGGCGTGGATAGACTAGTTCNGGCTGGCGTGGATAGACTAGTTCTGCTCCCCAGGGGACCCCATAGGCTGGTGTGGATAGACTAGTTCTGCTCCCCAGGGGACCCCATAGGCTGGCATGGATAGACTAGTTCTGCTCCCCAGGGGACCCCATAGGCTGGCGTGGATAGGCAGAGTTGAAGGTAAAGACTAAATGATGAACCTGGAACATTAAAACACTAGCGGACTTCCTGGAAACTGAGGAGTCCATTCATATTGAATATGTCTTTGAAAGTTTAAATACCTTTCTTAGACCAAGAATATGATATAAATGATTTCTTACACACTAAGAATTCTTTATTACGACATATTGGAGAGTATAAATGCCATTTAAGATTAGATCTCATATACTTCTCTGTAGTTTTCCACACATGTACTGAGTATGCTATAATGGGTCCAAACAATAATGCACTGTTTTTAGTAGTCAATCCAGAAAATAATAAATATTGTAATCTAATTGTGCAACATCTCTTCTATGTTGCATATTTAATCTGTGGTCTCTTTCTCCCCCAAATTAAGTTCTATGACAGAGTCAAGTTTAGACCAATAGTCTATAGGAGGAGGCAGTGGTAACACGGAACTCATGAAATTGATACGAGGGAGGACATTTAAAAAAAAAAAACTTTAATAATTGAGATTCTAGAGAAATTGCTTGTTCAGTTTGTTTGATTTTGATATGTGAGTAAGACACATTTTGATGTATGTTTTGTACCAGCGGTTCAAGAGAGAGAGAGCAAATAGCATGGGGAGGTGGGACAACTTTGACTTTTACCCATTTTTTCTCCCTAATTGGTAGTTACAGTCTTGTCCCATCGCTGCAACTCGGGAGAGGCAAAGGTCAAGATCCATGCCTCCTCCGAAACACGACCCTGCCAAGCCGCACTGCTTCTTGACACACTGCTCGCTTAACCCAGAAGCCAGCCGGACCAATGTGTCAGAGGAAACACCATCCAACTGATGACGGAAATCAGATTGCAGGTGCCCGGCCCGCCACAAGGAGTCCCTAGAGCACAATGGGACAAGGAAATCCTCCCCTAACCTGGACAATGCTGGGCCAATTGTGTGCTGCCTCATGGGTCTGGGATCAAACCCGGGACTGTAGTGACGCCTCAAGCACTGTGATGCAGTGCCTTAGACCGCTGCGCCACTCGAGAGGCCTTTCCTTTGGTATTTTGGGTTATTTTATTAGGATCCCCATTAGCTGTTGCGAAAGCAGCAGCTACTCTTCCTAGGGCCACAGAAAACATAAAACCAGATTTTAGTTATTAGGATTTTATTAGGATTAGTCGACGACAATGGCGACAGCTAGTCTTACTGGTGTCCGACATATAACGAAAAAGACATTACAGACAAAATAGTTTACATTTTACATATATTTAAAAACATTAACATATCGTGCATCTATCAGTTACACATACAGTACATGTCAGTACATACACACATGAAGTAGGTCACATGGGGGAGAGGGGCTGTACCGTGAGGTGTTGCTTTATTTGTGTTTTTTAAACCAGGTTTGTTGTTTACTTGTGCTATATAAGATGGAAGGGAGTTCCATGCACTCATGGCTGTGTAAAATACTATATGTTTCCTTTAATTTGTTCTGGACCTGGGGACTGTGAAAAGACCCCTGGTGGCATGTCTGGTGAAGTAAGTGTGTGTGTGTCAGTGCTGTGTGTAAGTTGACTATGCAAACTATTTGGAATTTTCAACACATAAATGTTTCTTATAAAAAGAAAAGTGATGCAGTCAGTCTCTACTCAACTCTTAGCCAAGGGAGACTGTCATGCATAGTATTAATATCAGCCCTCTGATTACAATGAAGAGCAAGATGTACCGCTCCGTTCTGGGCCAGCTGCAGCTGAACTAGGTCTTTCCTTGCAGCACTTGACCACATGGCTGAACAATAATCAAGATCAGACAAAACTAGAACCCGCAGGACTTGCTTTTTGAAATGTGGTGTCAAAAAATCGGAGCATCTCTTTATTATGAACAGACCTCTACTCATTTTAACAACCATTGAATCTATATATTTTGACCATGACAGTTTATAATCTAATGTAAAACCAAGTAATTTAGTCTCCTCCCTATAGGCTCTCATCGTTGTCAAGTGATCAGTCCTACCACTGTTGTTTCGTCAGCAAACTTAATGATGGTGTTGGAGTCGTGTTTGGCCACGCAGTCATGGGTGAAAAGGGAGTACAGGAGGGGACTGAGTACACACCCCTGAGGGGCCCCAGTGTTGAGGATCAGCGTGGCAGATATGTTGTTGCCTACCCTTACCACCTGGGGGCGGCCCGACAGGGAGTACAAGATCCAGTTGTGGAGGAAGGTGTTTAGTCCCAGGGTCAGCTTAGTGATGAGCTTTGTGGACACTATGGTGTTGAATGCTGAGCTGTAGTCAATGAACAGCATTCAAGGGCTGATCTGTGGAAAGAAACCTCTCTCTTAATATCTAATCAATCATTGAGCCATACTTCTCAAAAGCCCTGTTTATACCTGGTTCTAACCTTTGTCCTGATCTTGTCCACATTCTGACAGTGCCCACAGTTGTAGACGATGAACAGATTGTGATCAGATCTTCCGACCACCTCCAGAGATAGTCAGGGACCCTGACCCATTGTGACCAGGAATTCTAGTCACAATGCGAACACAATAGACGGATAAAATACATTTTATACTTTTATCACAATGTGGATAAGGACGCATGTTTGTACCTGGGACAGAGCGAGGCAATGGTATTTGAACAAACCCTTTCACCAGGAGCATTCTTTAAACACCTGGATGTGTATGCATTTCTCAAAGCAGGTTGGGTAATTCAGTTTTTACACCTTTGACTCTGAGCCAACATGTAATGACATGTGTTTAAAGCCCCCATGCAGTAATTTTGTTTTTAAATAATCACTGTATATCTAATAAATCACTGTGTGTGCTTATTTAGTGAAAATAACGATTTATTTCCCTGAATCACCTTTGACACTTGAAATGCTCAGTCGGATCGCGTGGGCATCAGGAAACAAATACAAATATATTTACATACATAGCCCTGATTGGCTGATAGGATGGTCTAGAACCCACCCCTTTAACCAGATGAACAGTCATTGGTCTATTATAATCATAATATGGGCCAAAAGTTAGGTCTCACCTGAACAGGTTGAAATTCCAGGCATTGTTTCCAAACAGCTCTTACACAAAAATGACATTAATCATAATTATCACAATTTCAGAGTGTTATTTTTACCTCATAGTGTGGAAATATCATACAAAAACATGAAAATATGTTCTTACTGAACTGCCCCTTTAAGGCGTGGTTGCTGTGCGTGACATTGCACCCCATCACAAAAGGAAACATCAGGGACAATAATAGGATATGTAACCTTCTTCTAGTACAAATTCATTCAACACCCTGATACACAGAAATACCATATTATCACATGCACTTTAGTCATTGTGTAATTTGCATTTAACAGTGTGATGAATACATCATGCGTACACGCCATTCTGACTGAACAGCTACGTGCGTCATTTGAGCACAATGTGAGTTTTGAACAGGAGATAGTACATCCAATCTAATTCACAGCAGTTGGGAGGTAGCTGTAAATATAGGTTTATGACCGGTGGTGTTAACTTAATTATATGATTTAAACTATAAAGTTCACACCCAGCTCCTAGTCAATGTAGCCGCCCTATCATTACATATGGCCTAGAAGCCCAACAACAGCAGAGAGAACATTCACACACACATACACACACTCACACATTCCATCAGTATACCATTCCACCCATCTCTCCATTTAGTAAGGACCTATGACATAATTAGGCAGACACATTATCGTACTTAGCATGGGTGTGTTGTATTGTATCACATTGTATAAGTAGTCTTGCACGAGCCTTGTCTTGTGCTTGCCAGAATGGCCCATAGGAGCAGGAGTCTATCTGTGCTGCACCGTGAGACAGGTTGATGTACAAGTACACCACCTGGACAGGACTCTAGTCTATCGCAGGGCCTTACCACCAATCTATCTCTTTAAAGCTGCAATATGTAACTTTTTGAGAACCCGGCCAAATTCACATAGAAAGTCTAAGAAGCGTTAGATCTGTTCTACGTGCGTTATTTCTATGCTTCTCTTAAGTTTTGTTTTTGGGTCTTTTACTTCAAACCAGCTGAAAATACAATAGTTTTGGTTACTGAAAAGATATTTCACAGTGGTTTAGATGGTACAAATTAGGCAAACTATTACATATTTAGCAGCCAGGAGATGGTGGATTGAGCAGAGAAACATCTGGTCCCATACATTCTTTGGTATGACTCGGCCAGGGATCAATCTCCCACAAGTTTCCTGAGTTGGTCTCTATCACATGTAGGGTTGCAATATTCTGGTTACTTTCCAAAAATGACCAGGTTTTCCTGAAATGTTGGTTGGAGGATTCCAGATTTCTGGCCCATTTCCTTCTGATTTCTGTAAAACCTGGGAATTTTGGAAAAGTAAAAAAATGTGGCAACCCTGGTGTCAGGGACAATGTTTAAATAATTTTATCATTTCATTCCATTACTGCTAGAGATATATCATTGCCATTCAGAGATAATAGGTTCAAATGCTACATGTAGCTTCTTTAAGGACGATCTCCTCAGGGACTCCTGGTACAGGGCAGTTTCTCAGCTCTGTGGAGGGGCTGCACAAACCCAAAGACCACTATGATAGAGAAACAAATGGACATACCAAATGTATACTCCACTTGTTTTATTAAACGATAAATGATCAACTGAAGAACCAGTGGGAGGTACGTGACAACCATAGACACCATGATCATTGAAATGATTCTGAAGGCCCTCAGTTTCATGTTGTTCATCCCTTCCTCTTCCCCCGGCCCAGGACATTTCAGGGCCCTGAGAACAGCCAGGCAGCAGAACAACATCACAGAACACATAACCAGGGTGAAACCCAAAGTAAAGTCATTCATTATACATTTTGATTCACCAAGCATATAAGCAAAGCAGGACCCAAGCAACATCAGCCAGACGACAGCACAACACCCCACCCTGTATCTCAGGGGTTTGTACTTCAGGAAGGTTACTGGGTAGACCACCGCCAGGTAGCGCTCCACACAGATACAACACTGGAACAGAGGACGACCAGTAAGGATGAAACCCTTAAAGAAAATCGCAACGCTCCATAAAACACCATCCTCTTGGAAGTAATTCAGGATGTGATTATGGAGTATAAACATCAGACTGGACAAGCAGGTGAGTATATCAGACACGGCCAGGTTGCGAGAGAAAACGTCTGAGGCCATCACCCCCCCCGCTCCGCTCAGTATCAGCCACAGAACGTAGGCATTGGTGGAAAGACTCAGGATGAGGTTTATTGAGTCGCCAGCAGTGTATAGTAGATACTGCACATAAAGTAGGGGTTTCGTGGAGAGGAGAGTAGAATTGCCGTTTACGGAATTGTTCATCTTTTCACAGTTGTTGGGGTCTGTGAATATACGGGACAAAAATGGCCTCAGAGTGATATTGTAACTATTGTAAACATCAACAGGTTACAGCTTATTAGATAAACGGTCAGATATTACAAATAAACCCTGACTAGTGCTGTTATACGGCAACTTGAGTCCTAAAGAAATAGAAGAGTATATGCTGAAATATGTCAAGTCTATGTTAATAGCAGACTACAATAAAGAACAGTTAACTATACTGTATGCAACACAATGACATACCACACAACACAATTACAGACCACTCAATGATATTAGAAAATGTCCAGCTTAATCTAAACTTCTAACCTTTGTAGTTGGAGAGGTCTTCCCTCTGTTAAGGTTGTAATGGCAGTGGAGTGTCTGAATTTTGCATAAATACAGTAGGTAAAGTCTGTCTGAATTATGCATATTAGTAGGTAAAGTTAGCGGTCGATATTCCTTCCTTGGTTATACGTGGGCTCTATCCCAAAATGGCACACCCTATTCCCTATATAGTGCAGTACTTTTGACCAAGGCCCATAGGTTAATGCACTGTATAAGGAATAGGGTGCCATTTGGGACTCAACCTGATAATGCATGTCTGAATTTGCATGAWCAGCTACATTTGCTTTTGGGAGTTATGTTTCAGAACCATGATATAGCTAGACAAATCTGTGTGTGGGGGGACATACAAGACCACTGATAATCTCCCTCGATCTGGGGCTCCACGCAAGATCTCACCCCGTGGGGTCAAAATGATCACAAGAACGGTGAGCAAAGATCCCAGAACCACACAGACCTAGTGAATGACCTGCAGAGAGCTGGGACCAAAGTAACAAAGCCTACCATCAGTAACACACTACGCCGCCAGGGACKCAAATCCTGCAGTGCCAGACGTGTCCCCCTGCTTAAGCCAGTACATGTCCAGGCCCGTCTGAAGTTTGCTAGAGAGCATTTGGATGATCCAGAAGAAGATTGGGAGAATGTCATATGGTCAGATGAAACCAAAATATAACTTTTTGTTAAAAACTCAACTCGTCGTGTTTGGAGGACAAAGAATGCTGAGTTGCATCCAAAGAACACCATACCTACTGTGAAGCATGGGGGTGGAAACATCATGCTTTGGGGCTGTTTTTCTGCAAAGGGACCAGGACGACTGATCCGTGTAAAGGAAAGAATGAATGRGGCCATGTATCGTGAGATTTTGAGTGAAAACCTCCTTCCATCAGCAAGGRCATTGAAGATGAAACGTGGCTGGGTCTTTCAGCATGACAATGATCCCAAACACACCGCCCGGGCAACGAAGGAGTGGCTTCRTAAGAAGCATTTCAAGGTCCTGGAGTGGCCTAGCCAGTCTCCAGATCTCAACCCCATAGAAAATMTTTGGAGGGAGTTGAAAGTCCRTGTTGCCCAGCAACAGACCCAAAACATCACTGCTCTAGAGGAGATCTGCATGGAGGAATGGGCCAAAATACCAGCAACAGTGTGTGAAAACCTTGTGAAGACTTACAGAAAACGTTTGACCTCTGTCATTGCCAACAAAGGGTATATAACAAAGTATTGAGATACACTCTTGTTATTGACCAAATACTTATTTTCCACCATAATTTGCAAATAAATTCATTAAAAATCCTACAATGTGATTTTCTGGATTTTTTTCCCTCATTTTGTCTGTCATAGTTGAAGTGTACCTATGATGAAAATTACAGGCCTCTCTCATCTTTTTAAGTGGAAGAACTTGCACAATTGGTGGCTGACTAAATAATGTTTTGCCCCACTGTACATACATACATATACTAACATTCAAAAGTTTGGTGTCACTTAGAAATGGCCTTGTTTTTGAAAGAAAAGCACATTTTTTGTCCATTAAAATAACATCAAATTGATCAGAAATACATTGTAGACATTGTTAATGTTGTAAATGTCTATTGTAGCTGGAAACGGCAGATTTTTTATGGAATATCTACATAGGCGTACAGAGGCCAATTATAATGCCAGCATCTTGGAGTCGCCTCTTCACTGTTGATGTTGAGACTGGTGTTTTGCGGGTACTATTTAATGAAGCTGCCAGTTGAGGACTTGTGAGGCATCTGTTTCTCAAACTAGACACTCTAATGTACTTGTTCTCTGGTTCAGTTGTGCACCGGGGCCTTCCACTTCTCCCTCTATTCTGGTTAGAGCCAGTTTGCGCTGTTCTGTGAAGGGAGTAGTACACAGCGTTGTACGAGATCTTCAGTTTATTGGCAATTTCTCGCATGGAATAGCCTTCATTTCTGAGAACAAGAATAGACTGACGAGTTTCAGAAGTAAGTTCTTTGTTTCTGGAGATTTTGAGCCTGTAATCGAACCCATAAATGCTGATGCTCCAGATACTCAACTAGTCTAAAGGCCAGTTTTACGGCTTTTTGAATCAGAACAACCGTTTTCAGCTGTGCTAACATAATTGCAAAAGGGTTTTCTAATGATCAATTAGCCTTTTAAAATGATAAACTTGGATTAGCTAACAAAACGTGCCATTGGAACACAGGAGTGATGGTTGCTGATAAAGGGCCTCTGTACGCCTATGTAGATATTCCATTAAAAATCAGCTGTTTCCAGCTACAGTAGTCATTTACAACATCAACAATGTCTACACTATATTTCTGATCAATATGATGTTATTTTAATGGATAAAAAAATTTGCTTTTCTTTCAAAACAAGGGCATTTCTAAGTGACCCCAAACTTTTGAACGACAGTGTATATATATACATAACCAGTCAAAAGTTGGACTCACCTACTCATTCAAGGGTTTTCTTAATTTTTTAAATTGTAAAATAATAGTGAAGACATCAAAACTATCAAATAACACATATGGAATCATGTATTAACCAAAAAAGTGTTAAACAAATCAAAATATATTTTATTTTGCCTTGATGACAGCTTTGCACACTCTTGGCATTCTCTCAACCAGCTTCATGAGGTAGTCACCTGGAATGCATTTAAATGAACAGGTGTGCCTTGTTAAATGTTACTTTGTGGAATTTATGGTGGTACCAATCCTTCCATCTTGCTGAGTATATCATTTCACAAAGGGTGTGATACATTATGTATACAATGAGTGAACAAATCATTAAGAACACCTTCCTAATATTCAGTTGCCCTCAGAACATCATCGGGGTATGGACTCAATTCCTCGGGGCATGGACTCTACAAGGTGTCGAAAGCATTCCACAGGGATGCTGGCCCATGTTGACTCCAATGCTTCCCACAGTTCTGTCAAGTTGGCTGGATGTCCTTTGGGTGGTGGCCCATTCTTGATACACATGAGAAACTGTTGAGTGTGAAAAACCCAGCAGCGTTGCATTTCTCGACAAACTCAAACCGGTGCGCCTGGCACCTACTACCATACCCTGTTCAAAGGCACTTGAAACTTTGGTCATGCCCATTCACCCGCTGAATGGCACACATGCACAATCAATGTCTCAGGTTTGAATCAGGTAACCTGTTCTGAGCAATTGTTATTTTCTCTAACGCTCCTCCTTTGATGAGGTTTGTATCAGGCATCATCCTTCACCTCCTGTGACCCCTATCAAATGTGTGCCGCTCGCTCTCTCCACCCCTCTCTTTTCCTGGTCGTAGAATCTCTCGGAAAGCCTGTTTGGTAAACAAGTTTACACAGACCGCAGCTGATAGCGGGAGGGCGGGCGGGGGGAGAGGGATGGCGGGAGGAGGGGGGGATATCCAGATGTGAATTCCTGTCACGCATACATCCTGGAATTAACTAAAAGCAGCAAAGGATTGAAAAATTTAAAAAACTGTCTGTCTGTCTGTCTACATGCATGACTTACATAGTTCCTTGTCACAGTTTCTCCTCTCGTCAAAGCCTGTTTTACTGCATGGTAGTGGAGGTGAGGTGGACACTCCCAACGGCAACATACTTAGCCCAACGGCAACATGCTCAGCTAGGTAGCGTGCTGACAACTCCCCAGCCCTCAGGAGTCCTCTTTCTGCCAGCTAAACCTGCATTACTGTGTTACAGATACTGCGTTACGTACATAGTCATGTAACAAGGGAATGAGAAGAGGAAAGGAGTCAACGTTTATTGTCTGACAGACAACTAAAATACAATTCTCACATATTCTATGATAATAAAGTATGCTATTGTATCATAAATAAACTACAGTTATTTGGTAAAATTGTAAACACATACTGTGCTTTGTGATAAAATGTCCATTTCATAATTGGGTAATAAGAATTTTTTCTTAACTGACTTGCCTAGTTAAATAAATAAAATAAATACAGCAGTCAATGTGTACCAAGTCTCTCATACTAGTCAAATCACCTGGAGGATTTTATGATGAGGGAAACCCGAAAACTAAACCCTCTTTGTCTACCTTTGTTCACACCTATTAAGTAAGACTACTGGAATCTTGGTTACATCCAACGTAGGCATACAAATAGAGGTCCCATTAAATGACTATTCTAATTCCTAATTCAATGGGCCTACATTTCTACCAATTCCATAGACACATGGGTCTACTTTCTGAATGACTCCATACTCCGACCACTTTAAATTCCTTTGTCTGGGTGGGTGACAGAAGTCCCGACGGTATTCCGTGTTGTTCCTCTCAAGCGGACAGGGGCTCGTAGGTGTGGAAGTGTATCCCTTTAGAGCAAGTGATCTTCATCACGGCGCCGTTTAGACCGGTATCAGTTATCAGGCGCAACACTCCCTCTGCGATCAGCGACGGTCTGGGGATAGAGATCGAGAGATAGAGATAACAGGGTCGTGTTAGGTAGGGAACACAGTGTCCAGATTGTTCCTCAGCTGGTTCATTCGGTTGTCTTCCGCCTGGTGTTTAATGAACACAACACAGGAAAGAGAGAGGCCATGACCATACATTCTCTTTCAATTCCTGAAAGTTTTTTGGATTGAATTGGACTAGCTAACAATTTAGGTTGCAAAATGCCCTCATGATTATATCAGAGAATTCCTGAAATATGATGTAACTAAATTCAACAATTTCCTGGCTGAAAGAGATGCAAGATCAACATTTAAAAAGGCCTCTTTTTGACACTGTAGCCAACAGATTTATCAAATCGCCTTGCCCCAGGCCAAACAGCTTGGACAAGGTATTGCGAAATACTGTACTTTAAAAGCAGCTGAGCTGCTATGTAAGCATTCAAGACGGAAGTGCATTCTGATATAAATAACAAAACTTGGCTTGCATGTGATTTTAAGTGCATCTTATCTCAAACACACTGTATTTCTCAATATTTGTCTTTGCATGTTTCAGATGCATATCGTAGCAAACTTAATCATTTCAAATAATGTTGACAAAGTCTTTCCTCAGAATACCCCTCGACGTTTGTATCTGTATATCTCTACCGCCGTTTGCTTCTGAAGTAGAAAACCTCATCTGATGTCGTCCAAAGCACTCAAAACAGTGACATAGAGAGGGGACAAGACACAAACACACCAGGAAGCTTCCAAGGCCCCCTCTCTCCTCTGTACAGATAAGACAGGGAAACTGAGGAGGGATAACGACCTCCATGGCCTCCCACACATACTATGTGGAGGGAGGATTTAAGGAGGAAATGGACAGTGATTAGGGAGGCTTTGCTAATCTAGATACTGTATTACTTGATGTCGTAGAAGGGAGTTAGTATTTGGGTGGTTTCGCGGGGCCATGTGGGGAGAGTAAGCTGATTCTAGGTCTGTGCTGACTTGTTTAGGTATAAACAACACTTGTATACATTACTCTGAAGCAGTATCCTATATACACCACATAGGTTTACTGTAAATCTGAGTTATAAAGAACGTGATAGGTAATGAGTGTAAAAGGAGGGAAACGAGGCAACTTCTACACAACATGTATAGGAACTCACTGAAGCACCCCGAACTTGTGCACGCTCCTCTTTAAGTCGTCCTTGAACTTGTCAAACTTGCCCATGTTGTCCTCGTGTTCCACGGAGCGCAGGAGAGGGGTGTCCACGAAGGCAGGGCACAGCGTGTTGATCCTCACACCATAGTTCTCCACCTCGGCTGCATCCTGCGTGGGGAGAGGAAAGGAACACAGACGTGTCAGGGTGTGTGTGTGGTTGTGAAAGGAGCAACGTGCCAGTGTGTATGTGTGTGTCATGTGTGCGTATGTGTGTGTGTGGTATGTGTGTGTGTGTGTGTCTGTGTGTGTGAGATAGAGGAGCACAAACATGTCCGAACACGGTCAAGCGTAATCACCCAGGGCAAAGGAATGTGTCTAGGCCAGTGTTTTCCATGCCTTTCCTGGAGTACCCCTAGCTATTCCACATATCACGTATTCTAGTACAACATCTGATTCAACTGGTCAACTAATCATCAAGCCCTTCATTACTTAAATCAGCTGTACTGGTTTTGGATGACATACTATTAAGGTAGTCCAAAGTTTAGTATTTGTTCCCATATTAATTGCTCACAATGACTACATCAACGATTATCCGTAATCATGGTAATCATGGTAGCAGCCACGTTAATGTAGAAGTGTTTAGAAACATATTCTATTCTTATTTACAATAACAGTGACTCCAACATTATTGGGTACAAAATAATCTGAAACACAACCCAACCAAAACAAAACAAAACAAAAAATGCATCCAACAAATGTTTTGAGTCACAAGCTTGATGTAGTCATTGCGTGCTAGGAATGTGGGACCAAATACTAAACGTATATATTTTTTGTACTTTTACCCCTTTTTCTACCCAATTTCGTGATATCTAATTGGTAGTTACAGTCTTGTCCCATCGCTACAACTCCCGTTTGGACTCGGGAGAGGCGAATGTCGAGAGCCATGCCTCCTCCGAAACACGACCCTGCCAAGCCGCACTGCTTCTTGACACGCTGCTCGCTTAACCCAGAAGCCAGCCACACCAATGTGTCAGAGGAAACACTGTACAAATGGCGACCGTGCATGCTCCCGACCCGCCACAAGGAGTCGCTAGAGCGCGATGGGACAAGGACATTCCTAGCCGGCCAAACCCTCCCCTAACCCGGTCTGTAGTGACGCCTCAAGCACTGCAACAAGCCAATTGGTAGGCTATACTTTTCGCTGCTTTAATACACATAAGTGAATTTGACAGTCTGTACTTTAACCTCATAGTCATTGATTTAAAATCCAAACTTTCGGAGTGCAGAGCCAAAAGAAGAATAAAGTGTTTCACTGTCCCAATAATTACGGAGGGCACTGTATGTGGAATGGCTAGGTGTACTCGAGGAGAGGTTTGGGGGTGTGTTAGAACTCACCGCTATGGCTCTGGAGAAGCCTATCACGCCGTGCTTTGTGGCCGTGTACACTGGCTGGTAGGGGGAATGAAGGAAAGCTGAAAAAGAAAGAAAGAAAGAAGAATAAACAAAGTTTACAGTCATGGTAACTCACCAACATACTCCACATGGTACCCATTTAAATCTCAGGCGTTTTTCATTGACTGCGCGCTATAGTGTGTAAGCGCGCTATAGTGGAATCTACCGTTTTTTACTGAGATCTCATATCGCTTGCTAGAAATAAATGAGTACTGTAACTTTTATTCTCTATGCCTTTCCCGTCATGGAAAAACAGGATCCTCCAAGGCAAAATATTTCTCCCTATTTCTCTTAATTCAAACATGAAAAAGCTGTGTGTTTGTGTGTGTTTGGCCGGCTGCCGAGTTCTGTTTAAACCAGAACAATCTCCAGAACATTACATTTCAGGAGAACTCGCTTTCCCCTCCAAATAATGGGCTCAACTTCCTTTTATGGACACATAAAACCTTCACCTTGTGAAGATCAATCATTAGTTTTCCCCTTTAAAAAGGATAGAGCCAGGGCAAACCTTAAGAGAAACCTGTTGTATGGAGTACTGCAGGGACCATTGTCACTGAAACCTCTCAACACCTTTGTATAAGAGAACAGAGGTGAAATTAGAAGGAAAAATCCCTCTGGGAACATAGCCAAATCAAAGGGAATTGAGCTCAAAGAGAATGTTTACATGCACTCTTAAAACAATGTGTGCTAAGTAGAACCATATAGTGTACTTCAGTTTTTCTATACCCTTTTTGGTGCTAGGGAGAACCCTTTTCAGAGGGTCTACCATGTAGGGTTCTTCATAGAACACCTTGTATATGGCTCTACCTAGAACCATTTTATTATCTAAAGGTTATTCTTAGAACCCTCTATGAATGGTTCCACCAGCCTTTAAAATCAAATTATTTATGAAAGATGTGTCTATCGTAAAGCCACTTGTTGACAGGCTTAGTTAAACCCTAACACAGTGGTGTTAGGAAAACCTTGGTTTACAGGCCACGTCAGGCCTGCAAGTCACATTATGCTGGCTCGCAAAATGATGTGTAATTGCTATTGGAATCCAGGCAGAGTTACGATATCCAACAAGTGGAATTGTTTAAATCAACCGCAACCTGCATTCAAAAAGATTGCCAGGGTAGGGAAGATTAGATCCTTGACGTAGTCTCAGCATTCAAACTGGAACAACCATTTCAGTAACGAGTGCAATAAGTCCAACTACTAACAGATTGGTTTAGTTAAAAAAATAAATGTAATTTATCTTTGTGTAGTATAAAATGTACCAACCAATCAATGTACTGTACAGTTGTTGTCGGAAGTTTACATACACTTAGGTTGGAGTCATTAAAACTAGTTTTTCAACCACTCCACAAATTTCTTGTTAAGAAAATATAGTTTTGGCAAGTCGGTTAGGACATTTACTTTGTGCATGACACAAGTAATTTTTACAACAATTGTTTTCAGACAGATTATTTCACTTATCATTCACTGTATCACAATTCCACTGGGTCAGAAGTTTACATACACTAAGTTGACTGTGCCTTTAAACAGCTTGGAAAATTCCAGAAAATTATGTCATTGCTTTAGAAGCTTCTGATAGATTGACAACATTTAAGTCAATTGGAGGTGTACCTGTGGATGTATTTCAAGGCCTACCTTCACACTCAGTGCCTCTTTGCTTGACATCATGGGAAAATCAAAAGAAATCAGCCAAGACCTCAGAAAACAATTGTAGACCTCCACAAGTCTGGTTCATCCTTGGGAGCAATTTCCAAACGCCTGAAGGACCACGTGTACAAACAATAGTACGCAATTTTAAACACCATGGGACCACGCAGCCGTCATACCGCTCAGGAAGGAGACGCGTTCTGTCTCCTAGAGATTAATGTACTTCGGTGCGAAAAGTGCAAATCAATCCCAGAACAACAGCAAAGGACCTTGTGAAGATGCTGGAGGAAACAGGTACAAAAGTATCTATATCCACAGTAAAACGAGTCCTATATCGACATAACCTGAAAGGCCGCTCAGCAACGAAGAAGCCACTGCTCCAAAACCACCATAAAAAAGCCAGACTACGGTTTCCAACTGCACATGGGTACAAAGATCATAATTTTTGGAGAAATGTCCTCTGGTCTGATGAAACAAAACTATGACTGTTTGGCCATAATGACCATCGTTATGTTTGGAGGGAAAAAGGGGAGGCTTGCAAGCTGAAGAACACCATCTCAACTGTGAAGCACAGGGGTGGCAGCATCATGTTGTGGGGGTGCTTTGCTGCAGGAGGGACTGGTGCACTTCACAAAATAGATGGCATCATGAGGTAGGAAAATTATGTGGATATATTGAAGCAACATCTCAAGTCATCAGTCAGGAAGTTAAAGCTTGGTCACAAATGGGTCTTCCAAATGGACAATGACCCCAAGCATACTTCCAAAGTTGTGGCAAAATGGCTTAAGGACAACAAAGTCAAGGTAATAGGATTGGCCATCACAAAGCCCTGACCTCAATTATATAGAAAATTTGTGGGCAGAACTGAAAAAGCATGTGCGAGCAAGGAGGCCTATAAACCTGCTTCAGTTACACCAGCTCTGTCAGGAGGAATGGGCCAAAATTCACTCAACTTATTGTGGGAAGCTTGTGGAAGGCTACCAGAAACGTTTGACCAAAGTTAAACAATTTGAAGGTCATGCTACCAAATACTAATTGAGTGTATGTAAACTTCTGACCCACTGGGAATGTGATGAAAGAAATAAAAGCTGAAATGCATCATTCTCTCTACTATTATTCTGAAATTTCACATTCTTAAAATAAAGTGGTGATCCTAACTGACCTAAAACAGTGAATTTTTACTAGGATTAAATGTCAGGAATTGTGAAAAACTGAGTTTAAATGTATTTGGCTAAGGTGTATGTAAACCTCCGACCTCTACTGTATATGCAAAAACACATTAAAACAAACACTTCTGAAAATCACCCTACATTACAGCATGCTGGGAAATATGATATATGGTTGTACATAGAACCCTTCTTGCCTTCCAAAGAACCCTTTTTGTCTTCCAAAGAATCACCAATTTGTAAGTCGCTCTGGATAAGAGCGTCTGCTAAATGACTTAAATGTAAATGTAAATGTAAATCAAAAAAGCCTTTCTTCCAAAAAGGGTTCTTCCATTCAAAACAGTTCTTGGTAGCACCAGATCAGTTCACAAACAAAAAAAATTCCAAGAGTGTGTTAAAATGAGTTCAACTATGAGAACTCCCAAACCACCCATGTGTTCCCACTGAATTTCAGTCCTGTGGGAGAGGGCATAAATATGGTAGCTGGAATTGTATAGGAAACATTGTATGAAGTCTTGACTTCAAATCTTATTGCCACTTCAGCTAAAAACAGTCACACAAGTGACAAGGAGGAAAGGGATCTATAGGAGCCACAGGTTTCCTGCTGGGACACACAGGAAGCAAAGTATGTGCAATAACATGACAATATGGGGTAATTTATCATACAACACAACCAACCATTATCTTGCAGTTTCAGGCAAACTTGTACTTCCCCTTATGCCTAAGCAGCTCGAACGGCGTGCTGATAACATAAAACGTCAGACTGCTCTTCCCTTATTTTGAACTACAGTGAATGATATACTGACTGTCTTAATTGGTTATTACAGTATAATACTGAACCAAAGGCTTTCACCCTTTACCCTTGTGGGAATTGTCTAAATTGAAATGTTTCTTATAGAAGAAATATGAAAATGCATAACCATTTTAGAAATTGATAGGGAACAGTTTGGAGGTAATCGGAAAATGACGAGACCAAATGTGAGTACACAACAGTTCACTTGACACAAGACTGAATCCAAACATTACACTGTTGATGTTATGTGCATTTTACATTTAGTGTACTTTGCCACTTTTGTTGAAAATGAAATCTGAAAATACTCTGGTTAGCATGATACGACTATTCCTGGAAAATGTGGGGTGGTTGCAACACAAGACAAACATTACAAAGGTTTGAGTGAGGAGATTAACTGGTCTCTCCAAGTGGCCACACACCTCTCCAAAGTGTGCACAGTTCCTAAGCAATTTCAATGCACTTTTATGACTCAAAAGAAAAGTCTTCAACTATAAAGGTACTTTTGTGAGCTCTCCTAGCTGTGCCATTGAGGAACAAGCTCACTTGTAGTTGTTTAGTTTGGAACACAGCCCTGCATCCCCACCATAACATAATTGGGTGATTCTGCAACTTCGGGAACTTCGGGCAAGATTTCAGGAATTAAAATGTATCGAAAAACCATTTTACCAGTATTATAATTGTCTTTGATTTGTCTAGAAATAATATCTGATAATCGCTGTGATCGTACTATTCAGGAATTTATATATTTTTGTCCTTTTTCTCAGACAACAAATGTTATTAAACATCAATTTTAGTTGAAAATGAAATATCATACAATTAATTTATAACACATTTCTTATACATTGTCTTGCATTGCACATTATTTGAAGTGCTTTTTAAGGTTTTCCTAAAATGAATAATTCAACACAACGCCTGAATGTGTGAACTTGCCTTGGTGACAACTGAAAACATTTATTTATCATTAAACAATAAGATATTTCCAGCCAAACTTTTTGTGAGATTATCATAACAACCATATGATTTCCCTATCTAAAACAAATCAATCAATATAAATTATACATAATATACTACTTTACCTAAAAATATGGGTGTGGTGGAAATGACATCTATGTGCAAAAAACGTATGAAAACAATATTTTATTGCAACCATTTTGAACAACAACCACTGTTAAACATTTAATTAATTTAAGACAAAGTAAGATTCCAAAATTAGCCAATGGGCAGAGCTCAAGGAAGTAGGCCAGTGTTTTTGAAAGATGAGTCCAAATTGCAGAGGGGTCATCCGCATAGAAGAGCTCATTGAGCAAAGTGAAACTGTATCATTTGTGGTATACCCAACACAGGTGTGGAAGGTCACCTGCTTGTGAGAATCACCAACGTGAACTGCCTGGATTTCACTGGTGTATTTACACAGGTAGTTCTCTCAGGGGCGCAACTTTGGTTTTAAAAGTGGAGGGGTAATTATTATAATTTGTTTTATCCAGTCGGATAAACACTCCAAACAGGCTACCCGACCACTCGGAGGCATCTGCATTGTCCTAAAGCATACCGGTGCCTCATTTTGTATCACATTCCAATGATAAATCTGGGGGGGACAAAAATGCAATTTCAGAATGTGGGGGGACATGTGCCCCCCGTCCCCAGTGAAAGTTGCGCCCCTGAGTTCGCTGCAAAGTCAATATGCACAATGATTCTCTTTTAAATTCTCTCAGTTTGGAGTATCGGTGTCGAATGTTGTACACGTGTTTCCCCAACTTCTCTTTCAATCCTTTGGAGAAGTCCTCTAGTAGAATATGCGGTGTGCCACACACCTTTTCTTTAACTGTACAGCAAACTTATCTATGTTTCCCTCTTTCTTTTTCATTTTCTCTCTCTTCAGCTTTGTTTTTCCTCTCAAACCACCATGTCTGTTCACCAGCATCAAAGTCCGATGTTTGAAGCTCTTTTGCTTGGAAAAGAGAGCACTCTGTGTACATGCACTCTTTCTTCAGGTTCTCACAGCACAAAGACTCAATTAGGTTCTCATTGTTGCTGCAGCTGATCACTTTGTGATACTGTAGTTTGTCCACCATGAACTGGAGGTTGACGTGAGTTTTGCAGAGACATGTGTCCCTATTCTGGACTGTTGGCTTGACAACCCAAAAAGGACATATTTTGCAGAACTCATAGTAGGACATTTCAATCTCTGAATATTCCCTCTTGAAATGCTGATAAAGGTTCTAAATTATGCCATTCTAGAAGTGCTTCTGCTTTTTTTTCTTGCGTGTCCTTTTCCCCCTGTTGTTGCTCTGCTGTTGTCATCACGTTCATAGAATCTAGTGATTTTCTCTTCTGTGGCTGTGATAATTATGTTACACTGCTTTTTCCTGGAGTACTGAAGACTTGTTGGCCTGTTTTCATTTGCCCTCAATGCTTTTTCTGAAAATCCAAATTCTCTGTTTGCGGCTTTGACCAGGCCATACTTTCACAGGATGTTGCCTCTGAGCATTTTTGAAGCCACTTGTTTGTTCTTGGCTCTGCACATTTTTTAAAATACTTTTGCTTTAACTCTGCAATGATGGCATTTTGAAACAATCAAATCCTTCTCAAGTTCTTCGGAGTTCCCTTCATTTTCTGTTTTGTCTTTGGGGAATATTGTCTCTCCATTTTCTTCATCGGTTGATCATAGCTTTTTTTTCTATTTCTCAGATTTCTGTTAAGCTTCATCAAGTTGGACATTTGTCATGCAAAGATCTCTATGTTTTTGAGCAACCTCTTCCAACCTTTTTTCCTTCCAGCAAGTATTCGACTTCTCTTTCCTGTTGCAGATGATGAGGAAGGGGTATCAGGGCGTGCATCAGGGGCAGCAAAGTTAGGGGCAGGTATGATGGCCTCATGTCTGGCTGCAAGTCATCTGGTGACTAAGGTGTTGATAGGTAGGTCGCAATTGCAACTATTCTCTTTAAAGTCTGTCTTCTATTCCGTTGGTTGCATTTCCATTGCCATCTCTTGCTCCTTTGTTCTAGCTTTGCAAGCTCAGAGATAGATTTCACTTCACCCTTCTCTTTTTTCTTCCAGTATCTCTCCCTGTCTTTTTGCAGATGTTCCTGGTATCGTATATGATCTTTTTTTGTTTTGTTGTTGCTGTCTGTGATCTCTGTGCTGTTCTATGTGGCATCTTCTAAAAACAAAGAAAAATACTACTTAAGTTTTCCAATTGTGCACAACTTGGAGCATTTTCTAGATTAAAGGAATGTAAAACATGATTAAATAGGCCAAAAGTAAAATAAAGTAAAAAATAATAACATCATGAATTTTTGTCATTTCCACCACAGTTAAGTTGGAAAATGACAGACTGCTTAGCATGCGTTGGCTAGTATTACAGCTAGCATATAGTTTTCACTAAATACATAAAATGTATTTTAAAAAAAATCGAAATTCTACCACAAATTAAAGAAATTATAACCTGTTTGGAAATGACTGACAATAAAAATATTTATTTTATTTATTAATTGACTCATTCTCTTGAAGATGACATTACATAATGTGTAATTATTAATGTTTTCTCATAGAAAAACATAGTGGAAGCTCAAAAGTCTGGGTCAGGGACAAGGACAAAACAGTGAAATTGAGGTATAAAATGCATCTGAAAAGTAGCTAAAGTACTAGATAGAGAGGTGTTAAAAAAATCGGGGGTGATGGTAGTGTGAACTTAACATATAAAGAAAAAAACATATTTTTAAAAATAAAATCACAAAAATTTACCCTGAGGACATAGAAGTTCCTGTAGTTGCAGAATCACCCAATTACTGTTGTTGTTTACGCAATCCAAAAACGGTCCATTATAAATCACAATCAGGGTCAGGTGGGTATGATCTGAAAGCGTGTTCCATTGCCTACATAACTAGCTGTTATAAAATACGATCTTACAATGTTAGGCTTTCACAAGGAAATTCAGAAAAACACATTGGAATTCAGGTGCATTCAGGTGCGTGTGACGCAGCATTTTTTTCCCACAATAAACAAACGGAAGACCCCAGGATATGACGACATGTCATCTTGCAACTGTACATCAAACATAGTGATCATAAACGTTGATTTGGAAATGTGAAGTGCACATTTGGACTCACAGGTGTTTGGCTTGCTTGTATGACATCAAAGCGGTATTTATTATAATCCTCAACATCTCATCTTTCAAAATACATCCAGTCCTCTTAATTTACAGCAGTTCCCCTCACCTGGACAACATAAAAATGTGCAAAAGTTGCCCAATTTCTGGAAGGGATGGCGACAACTTCTTGTTGCGAGTGGTGCTCAAGTTCAGAATGTCTGTCAATAAAAACCCATACAGCGCTGTGAAGCGCAGAGCCAGAACCCTTACTGAAACAGCCACTACATTCCAATTTAGGCGCTTATTATTGCGCAAATCTACCATTTTTAACTCGTATACAGGTACGAGTGTAAAGGGCTACATGATTTAAAATATATTTGACAAACTTTTGAACATATTTTTCCTGACTTTCCCAACTCACTCTGCTTGCTGTATAATCTGCAGTTCTGTCTATTGTATCTTTGACTTGGTACTGTGTTGCTTTCGTTGTCCTTTTTAAATGTATACATCTTCTCGCCTGGGGCGTTTTATTCTCAGCAATGACGTCATATATATTGTTGGGTATGTTCACCTCCAGAGTCTTGAATGATGCATAACAAAACACATCTAGTATGATTAATGACAGTCTATAATTACACTGTACGGTTTCTTGGGAGTTCTAGAGTCACATAACATGATAAAATTACATTGGGGCGGCAGGTAGCCTAGTGGTTAGAGCGTTGGATTTGTAACTGATAGGTTGCAAGATTGAATCCCCGAGCTGACAAGGTAAAAATCTGTTGTTCTGCCCCTGAACAAGGCAGTTAACCCACTGTTCCTAGACCGTCATTGAAAATAAGAATTTGTTTGTAACTGACTTGCCTAGTTAAATAAAGGTAAAATATATATATTTTTAAAGAAATTGCCGGTGACACAATGGTGATGGGCCTGATTACCGACGATGATGGAACAGCCTATAGGGAGGAGGTCAGAGACATGGCGGTGTGGTGCCAGGACAACAACCTCTCTCTCAATGTTATCAAGACAGGGGAGATAATTGTGGTAATTGTGACAACAGTCATGAGGGGGGCACGACAATTCTCCCTCAGGAGACTCAGGGGATTTGGCATAGATCCTCGAGGGGTTCTACAGCTGCACCATCGAGAGCATCCTGACTGGTTGCATTGCTGGTATGGAAACTGCTCGGCATCCGACAGCAAGGCGCTACAGAGGGTGGTGCGTGTGGCCCAGTACATCACTGGAGCCAAGTTTCCTGCCATCCAGGACCTCTATACCAGGCGGTGTCAGAGGAAGGCCCTAAAAATTGCTCAAGACTCCAGCCACCCTAGTCATAGACTGTTCTCTCTGCTACCGCACGGCAAGCGGTACCGGAGCGTCAAGTCTAGGTCCAAAAGGATCCTTAACAGCTTCTACCCCCAAGCCATAAGGCTGCTGAACAGCTAATTTCAAATGGCTATCCGGACTATTTGCATTGAACCCACCTTTTTTTTTACGCTGCTGCTACTAGCTGTTTATTATCTATGCATAGTCACTATCTATGTACATATTACCTCAATTACCACGACTAACCTGTACCCCCGCACATGACTCAGTACCGGAACCCCCAGTATATAGCCTCGTTAGTTATTTTATTGTATAACTTTTTTTTTAAACTTTAGTTTATTTAGTTAATACTTTCTTAGCTCTTAATTTTCTAAAAACTGCATTGTTGGTGAAGGGCTTGTAAGAAAGCCTTTCACGGTAAGGTCAACACCTGTTCTATTCTACCCACAAAATACAACCTAGCACTCTGGTATCCTGCAAACCATGATCCCTTCTGTATTTTACACCCCGAGTTAAAATACAGAAGTCTGGTGTGCACATGTTGTTAATGGTTGCCGTTCATAAAAATACTTGTACATTGCTAGACATGTCTGCCTTGTCGACTTGGTAGCTACTGAGGTAAGACAGATGGTCTCACCAACAGCACACATACAAACGTTCTCGTCAGAATAGCCCGGTTTGATATAGATGATAACGCGTTACCCTGTATGCAGAATCAGCCAGTTACTGCTGCTGCGGGGCGAGCCCAAAGGGAGGTGCTGATTTGAAGTGGGCTGTTCCTTCGATGGATACATGGAGCCGGGCCTTTGCTGACAAGTTTCTCAAATACCAGCTCTCGTATCACGCTTGGACAGCCTTGGATATAAGTGCAAGTTGGTGACAGTAGTATTTGACAGTCTCGGCCACGTACACATGGTGAGTGGCCTTCAGATTGCAGGCATGCCAAAGACTAGAGCAAAGCAACTGGCCGAAGTGCGGCTCTGTTCCAGCTGTTACTGGCAGCCTAGCTTTGAGGAGAAGGTGCTTTTTGTATCCTTAAAGTACTCTTGTATCCAAGACCTTTAAAATAGTTTTTATCCATCTTAATGTAATGTTATTTGGGGATTCAAATTAAGTATTTAAAATGTGTACGTGTGTGTTTTCCTTCCCCCAAAATGCTCCAAGATTATTGTCAACTGATACCCTTTGTACATTTCAGGTTAGGCTCCTCTTACCACACACCATGAAGAACAGGGTGAACCAAAACAAGGATTTACATCAAACATACCGCGATCCAATATAGGAGCTGTCAGTCAGTCAGTTCGTCAATCAGTCAGTCATTGCACGACTTGCCAGTGAAGGAAGAAGCCTGTACCGAACACGGCAGTGGGTCCACCTACATTCCAAAGCTCCTTGTCCCGTTAGAGGCAGCTGCCATTTAAAGCGGGGCCTGTGAGCGCCTGCAGCTCTTGCTGCGGTTGTACATCAAGCAGCATCTTGCCAACCGTTTCTTCTCAATGGTAAAGAAAACAAACTGATGTCATGTCAGCGGTGTTTTGGCTTTGGGGTAGAGATCATGTGTGATGCTGTTGTCCATTGTAGCTAGCCTATCTAACAGTTCTATCACTCTTACATAATCACGTTTAGAGTGATTAAAACAATATTTCGTATATTTATATATTTTCCCTTTCTGTAATACATTTCCAGTGTTCTATTTATGACACTCAAGGTGCACGTTGACGGTCACTAGGCTTTATACTGAATGTTATTGTAACGCTCGTCTTCCTCCTCGAATACTCGAACAAAACAACAAAACTAACGATAAACGAGAATGACACGAAACGAAACAGTCCTGTCTGGTGACATACACAAAGACAGAAAATAAACACCCACGAAACACAGGTGGAAAAAGGCTACCTAAGTATGATTCTCAATCAGAGACAACTAACGACACCTGCCTCTGATTGAGAACCATACCAGGCCAAACGCAAAACACAACATAGAAAAACGAACATAGACAACCCACCCCAACTCACGCCCTGACCATACTAAAACAAAGAAATAACAAAAGAACTAAGGTCAGAACGTGACAGTTATGGATTATGCTCATATCGGTTGATAGTGATTGACGCCAGACTGGAGGTACAAGGACACACTGACTATTCACGGTTGTATTGATGACCTTCTGGGGACACCGATTCTGTAGCAGCTGACAAAGCCGCTGCCTTTTTTTTGAACTGTGAGCCTCTCGGTCTGGTGTTTCCAGAACATTTGGTGTTGTCTGATTTAGAATATAAAGGGCCTGTCTCCAAGAGGCCAGTTAGAAAGTATATCTGCTTCTGTGCTGGAGGCGTCTCCCTGTTGCAACTTGTAATAAACCAGCTTTTATTTCTCAATTCTCTCTTCTTCAGTCCATCTGGAAATGCCGAAGAGGATGAGACTCTAAGGTTTTCAGCCATGTTCGTTTAGCGAAGCTTCAGAATCAGCTCTCTGGAGGTGAGTCAATTGTGTTTACCCCTCTGTGGTGGAGACTTTTCTGGCTTCTCTCACCAAGAGGTATTTCTGAAATTTGATGAATGAGCCTCGTTGTCAATTAATGATCTTGGTTAAAAGTCCGTGGGTAAAAAGTCGCTCCTCCAGTCAGCTGTGTGGTTTGTGTGCTGCAAAACAATGAATTTGGGAACGGTGTGCCTGGTTCGACCCGGGTGGGGTTCCGAGTACGTGAGTGCTCTGAATATCGATAACAACCCGTTTAAAACCTCAAGTGGCATCTGCCTCGGCAGTGTCGTCCTGGTGGGAAAAGTAACCAATCGGTTTCAAATACCACACAATTGGGAGAGCCCTCTGGGACCAGTGATTAGCAACATCTGGACTCTTTTAGATACTGTTAGCAAAGGATACAGTGCTTCTGTTTGCATAGTGTGTAGCAGGGTTGTTATTTTGGACAAGTAGGGCATAACCTCTCGTGGGTAGAGCCTGTGTGGAGTGTTCGTTTGTTTGTTTGGTACGGTTGGTACCTCAGTTTGTGGTGGTGTCAGAGTGCGGGCCTGTTCACCGTAGGTGAACTATATGGTTCACTTCCGTGTCTGGTCCATTACGGATCCTGTTGTCACGTTTTAGGTTGTTGGTTCACTTTTGTGACTGACTGTATTCCCTCCCCCAAATCTAGACTGGAGTTGCTTAACAAGACGACACTGAATGTTCCTGAGTGGCCTAGTTTCAGTTTTGACTTAAATCTGCTTGAAAGTCTATGGCAAGACTTGGAATGGCTGTCTAGCAAAGATCAACAACCAACTTGAGAGCGCTTGAAGAATGTTAAAAAGAATAATGGGCAAATGTTGCACAATTCAGGTGTGCAAAGCTCTTGGAAATTTACCCAGAAAGGCTCACAGCTGTAATCGCTGCCAAAGGTGATTCTAACATGTATTGTCAGAATCACCACTTTGACATTAGAGTATTTACCACTTTGACATTAAAGTATTTTGTGTAGATCGTTGACCAAAAATTATAATTAAATACATTTTAATCCCACTTTGTACAAATAAAATGTGGGAAAAGTCAAGGGGTGTGAACACTTTCTGAAGGCCCTGTCTCGGAATCACCCACAGGCATGGTTGGGGAATGTCTTGTTTTGGTTAGTAGCATAACTTTCATTTATCTGCTAGCGACTGAGGAATAGCATCTACAAGTAGCGTAATGATAGAATATGATGTTACCAGGTGCGCAGGGATGTGTTTACGCATCTATAAAATATTTGGATGATCTTGGACATGCACAGAGTTGTACCTCAGTACAACCACRTGGTTGTAAACTGGTTGAAATGACGTCATTTCAACCAGCTTTGCCTGTTGTGCTGGGACAACTTGAATCGGAAGCTTCTCTCTCTCCCTCTCGAAACTATTATGCAATGAGTAATGAACGAGGAACGAGAGAGAAAGAAACGAAAAAGAGAAAGAAGCTGCTGAGACAGGGGAAAAAAAATCAAAAAAACATCACAGGAAGAAATGGGCCGGCAGGTAGCCTAGTGGTTAGGGCGTTGGACTAGTAACTGAAAGGTTGCAAGATTGAATCCCCGAGCTGACAAGGTAAAAATCTGTCGTTCTGCGCATGAACAAGGCAGTTAACCCACTGTTCCTAGGCCGTCATTGAAAATAAGAATTTGTTCTTAACTGACTTGCCTAGTTAAATAAAGGTTAAATACAAAATTAAATAAAAAAATCTACCTCAGCAAGAGAATGATTAACCTCCAGTCTCCAGTTAGGACAGTCATCAGTCCAAAGTTCAGTTGGAGTTTGAATTCCAGCCCAGGATCTAAACAACCTACATGGAACTATTTCACAACTCTCTCTTTAGTTGCTCAGTGTATGAGTTTGGGGATTAGGTCCAAACAACCACAAAATCCTGTCATCCAACACCATCTATCATTCAACACAACCACAGAACAATATTTCACCAGAACCCCATGATTGATGTCAACACACAGACAATGCGTTTGAATGAGCCCAATGGCGTCATATGTCAGAGTCATACACATCGCTTGTGATAAACATATAATCTTGATTACATTTAGATTTATGACATTGGGAGATTCTTGGCCCACGGTTGTGAACTGAGCCGGGTGATATTTCCTCCTTCTCTCTGCAGGCAAACCTTAGGGAAACTAACTTGGAGTTGACTGTGCTATTGTTTACCATGCAGGGTCTCAAAAGTAGAGACGAGGGGATAGATATACAGTGTCAATGTAAAGTGTGTGACTGAATAGAGTCACATGGAATATTTAGCAGAGAATCTTCTTGATACTAAACGGTTTGTGAATTGGCTGAGGGAGAATGGAGTTCAGGCATATCTGTGTCAAAGTGCAGACAGACAGAGAGACAGCGAGAGAGAGAGACAGACAGAGACAGCGAGAGAGAGACAGTTAGTGATAAAGAGGGAGGGAGAGAGAAAGAGAGAGAAGAGAAAAAGGAAAGAGAGAGAGACAACATAAAACACCAAATAAAAAGGAAGCGATTCCCAAACCTTCCATAACAAAGCCATCACCAAGAAAGTTAGTCCTGGGGCTCTGTTCACAAATTGACCCCAGAAAGCCCCAGGACAGCAACACAATTAGACCCAACCAAATCATGAGGAAATAAAAAGATAATTACTTGACCCATTGGAAAGAATTTACAAGCATTACGCTACACTAACATCTGCTAACCATGTGTATGTGACCAATAAAATGTGATTTGATTTGAATTAACAAACAAAACAGAGCAAACTAGAATGCTATTTGGCCCTAAACAGGTAGTACACTTGGGCAGAATACATGACCACTGTAACTGATACAAAATTGAGAAAAGCTTTGACTATGTACAGATTCAGTGAGCATATCCTTGCTATTGAGAAAGGCCGCCGTAGGCAGACTTTGCTCTCAAAAGACAGGTTATGTGCACACTGCCCACAAAATGCGGTGGAAAATGAGCTGTACTTCCTAACCTCCTGCCAAATGTATGACCATATTAGAGACACATATTTCCCTCAGAGTACACAGACCCACAAATTTCAAAACAAATCCAATTTTGATAAACTCCCATATCTATTGGGTGAAATACCAGTGTGCCATCAAGATGTGTGACCTGTTGCCACAAGAAAAGGGCAACCAGTGAAGAACAAACACCATTGTAAATACAACCCATATTTACTTTCCCTTTTGTACTTTAACTATTTGCACATTGTTACAACACTGTATAAAGACAATGTGACATTTAGAATGTCTCTATTCCTTTGGAGCTTTTGTGAGTGTAATTTTTTCATTTTATATTATCCATTTCACTTGCTTTGGCATTGTAAACATGTTTCCCATACCAATAAACCCCTTTGAATTCAGACAGCGAGAGAAAGAAAGAGAAAGAGAGAAAGAGAAAAGTCACCATCCTCCAGTTTATATACTGTTCTACCTTAATCAAACACAAGCAACTATGTTTTCAGCACTGATGTTTACATTCCAAAGGCCCGAGAACAGCCTCCCAACGATACAGTCTGTTTTCTGATCAAATGATTATAATTTCTTAGAGTTCGCACGGGAGATTTCAAGCACAACATTCTCCAGTTGTATTTACAACTGTTTTATTACTGAAACTTAATGTATTACCTATGTTATTGTCAAGTAGTATTTCAACAAGCCAGGGGCCGGTTAGCTTTTTGGGGGCATAAGTGAGATTTAGTTGTTTTTTTATTTTTTTAACCTTTATTTAACTAGTTTAAGAAACAAATTCTTATTTACTGCCTTGTTCAGGGGCAGAACGACAGGTTTTTCCTTGTCAGCTTGGGGATTTGATCCCGCAACCTTTCGGTTAGTGGCCCAATGCTCTAACCAGGTTATTGGTTACTGCCGCCCGGGAAAACCATTTTAGTGGCCCCTATGATAGAAACATACAGTATTTACCAGATTTATTGATATTAATGGTTTAACAATGGTTACAACAACAATTCATTATTAATTATAATATTTAACTAATAGTAAGATATTTCTGTCTCACTAATGCTGTGTTTTTATGGTCTCCACTCTAGTTCCCTGTAGCTAATCTGGGTATATAGTCGCTAGAGATGGCTTGAGCTGAACAACACATGAGTTAACCACTGCATTCATAGACAAGAATGTGTTTTACTAGAGATAGCTTAAGAGTATAACAATCTCTCATTGTCTCAAAAATCATCCTGGCATCTGGGAAACTAAGCCAGGGTGGGTTTAAGACAACAACCCTGTGCAGATAACGACCGAATGAACCCTTATGACGCCCTTGGTCTCGCATGGGCCATGACTAAGCATTCTGACCAGCCATGACTAAGCATTCTTAGTGTCAGACTATATAAAGAACTCTGCATTTCTGTAAAGGTTAGGCTCTCGAGTTGACCAGTCTCATTACTGCAATAATTCAATCGATATTGAATAAAGATGATAGTTTTGAAGAAATGACAAAGTTTCCTCTCACTTGATTAGAATATTCCACGACCCCCCCCCCCCCCCCCTCGACATTGAGAGAAAAATTTACGTTTGAAAGTAAATTTCCTACAATTCAACTATTTTTCCATGACTTATGCCATGTAAAATAAATATATACGTGAGAGTGAACCAAACAAATCAATGGGGGCCACCTGGAGGTAAGGGGCCCTGGGCACGACCCCAGCATTCCGGTTGGTATTCGCCATGATTACTACAAGTTAGATAGCTGGCTAGACTGACTTACCAATCCATTTTTATTTTGCTGACATGGCTAATTGAGTGACGGACATAACAAGAGACAAATTGCTGATGCACAACTTTCGAATTGCACCTTATATATTCTACCATTCTAACTCTTAACAGTAGTTGAGACACTGGCTGAGTAAAAAAATAATAAATAAACAGATAGATCATTCTTTTCTGGCACGCTATATAAATTTGACCACATCAGTGCATTGGTTACAATAATAATCCATATAAGTACAGTAATTTGTTAAAAATGAGAGGTACGTGTCAAAGTGAAACCATTGTTGACATTCTATAAGACTGAGATAATGGGAAATTGCATGAGAGACGGCTAACCTTGCTCTGTTGAAAGATTTGGCACACGCTGCATTTTACAGAGAGCGAGTTTTTAGAGACAGGCGGCACATTTTCTGCATTAAGTACAGATTGGCTCATCAGATATCGTTTCCAAAAAACAATCGTATAGGATTTTTGAGAAGATTTAAGACGTACTTTAAATAGGCAAATGCATACCATCCCGGTGCACATCCAAGTGCTATCCACCCTTTGGTTTTCGTGCAACGGACACTTTTCAGTGGGGGCTTGCCGATCACAGCCCTCCATGAGCCAATATTTTAGATGCAATCATCAGCAAAACAAATGTTAACACAAACAATTTCCATGCACCATCTCACAACAGGTGGGTTCCCAAACACGAACGGAGCAATAGACGGCACCCACATCAGCATAACATCATCATCAAAAACAATTTCAACTATGTGAACAGAAATGGATGGATGGATGAATGGCTTATTGGCAAGTGTTGCCTACTCATTTGAAGTATATTTGCCATTGCTAAGGCAACTTGAATTGTCCCAATGGTCCTCTTTTTGTAGTTGTTTTTATTTTTACTGGTCAAGTCACAACTGAGTGAGCCAAATAAAACCTTCTGGTTGTACTCAATCTGACCTAGCACCTCTATTTCAGTCATGGAAATGTTTTTTTCTCCTTTGTTTTTTTTTGGTTGCGCCGTTGTATTTCATGGTACGGAGTTGTATATCCCCCTCGGGCTTTAAAGGGAGGGTTTTGACCATATATGATGAATTAGGGGCGTTTCAAAATGCAAACAGCCAAGGTTATGCTACAGTACTGAGGCTGAGAACAATTGGCATTTACCAATGGTTATATCCTACCAGTGTGGGTATGACGCTTGTAGAATTGTTTGATAAATCACTATTTTTCTATGAGTACCACCCTTCTAAATTCCGTTTGTTAGTCCAAACCCCACCCAGCTGGTACTCAAGGCAGACTTGAGAAAACGCAGAAAGCATTTGAAAGATTTTGAATAGTATGTGAACCCAGGTGTGCCGCTTCTATGAAAACAGATTTAGTGACACTTGACTGAGTCTCACAGTCAGTGGGCTGTCTGTCATGGCATTACTGTCTCCACTCCAACAAATCTCTCCCAATCCAACACAGCCCACCACACACCAAGTTGAACCCCGACCCCACCACCACTTCCTTGTCAGTTTAATGATTTTGCTGCCGGATCAAGATGTAACCCAATGAACCACAGACAGACATTCAGACAAGTCTTGCACAAAGTGGTTGACTTGGATTGCAGTAATAACATGCTTTCTCAATCTCCACATGCTGCTGTGGAGAAAGACTGAAAAATGAGAAGTACTGTAGTTGTTAGTTTGCCGACTGAGGCGATAGAACAGCCTGAACCTAACCCACTAAGCAAACAGTAGACGCACACAGCAATGCTTGTTGTCCACTGTGAAAACAACATCAAACTCTAATCTATCAAGCGGTAATGTTGTAATGTTTGCCGTACACCTGTGTTGTGTTGTGTTATGGTACACTGTGTAACCATACTGTACCAAAACAAAGGCCTGGGAATTTCAACAATAACAGTGAAGGAAGTCAATGTGGTTCTTTATAGCTGATGACCTGTGACATATTCCATTATATAGGGGTTGCTCACATCAGCTGAAAGCAACTGCATTGCCAAAGACATAGCTAGTCATTCCCACATCCACATCCACCACTGTTCCCCTTTTTCTTATGTCTGTGAAGGCTTCAATGTATTGACGTGCAGTGTACAGTACATAAAGTACTGATGCATGTATGGAGCAGCCTTACCTGCCATGGATGAGACATTGATGATGACTCCTCCTTCTTTTCCATACTCTTTGCTCATATGATCCAGGGCCAGGTAAGTTCCCTTGATGACTGACGTCTGTGGAGAGAAACAGGCTTGAGTTTCAATATCCAACACATACAACAGTCACACTGTTTTGCTCTTAATCAGCCTGTGGTAGAACTCTTCGCTGATGTCATGTAATGTGAATTAGGTTACACTACAGCATCATGTACTATAATGTAAACTAGGCTAAACTACAGCATCGTGTAATATAATGTAAACTCGGCTAAACTACAGCATCATGTAATATAATGCAAACTAGGCTAAACTACAGCATCGTGTAATATAATGTAAACCTCGGCTAAACTACAGCATCATGTAATATAATGTAAACTAGGCTAAACTACAGCATCATGTAATATAATGTAAACTAGGCTAAACTCCAGCATCATGTAATTAATGTAAACTCGGCTACATACAGCATCATGTAATATAATGTAAACTAGGCTAAACTACAGCATCGTGTAATATAATGTAAACTCGCTAAACTCAGCATCATGTAATATAATGTAAATCGGCTAAACTACAGCATCGTGTAATATAATGTAAACTAGGCTAACTACAGCATCGTGTAATATAATGTAAACTCGGCTAAACTACAGCATCGTGTAATATAATGTAAACTAGGCTAAACTACAGCATCGTGTAATATAATGTAAACTAGGCTAAACTACAGCATCGTGTATATAATGTAAACTCGGCTAAACTACAGCATCATGTAATATAATGTAAACTAGGCTAAACTACAGCATCATGTAAATATAATTTAAACTAGGCTAAACTACAGCATATGTAATATAATGTAAACTGGCTAAACTACAGCATCATGTAATATAATGTAAACTAGGCTAAACTACAGCATCGTGTATATAATGTAACTCGGCTAAACTCAGCATCATGTAATATAATGTAAACTCGGCTAAACTACAGCATCGTGTAATATAATGTAAACTAGGCTAACTACAGCATCGTGTAATATAATGTAAACTCGGCTAAACTACAGCATCGTGTAATATAATGTAAACTAGGCTAAACTACAGCACATGTAATATATGTAAACTAGGCTAAACTACAGCATCGTGTAATATAATGTAAACTAGACTAAACTACAGCATCATGTAATATAATGTAAACTCGGCTAAACTACAGCATCATGTAATATGAGGCTATACTACAGCATCGTGTATATAATGTAAACTAGGCTAAACTACAGCACCATGTAATATAATGTAAACGTCCACGGCTCCTACAGCATGTGTAATAGTATGTAAACTAGAGCTAAACTACAGCATTGTGTAATATAGTGTAAACTAGAGGCTAAACTACAGCATATGTATATATAATGCTAAACTAGAAGCTAACCTACAGCATAATAGTGTAATGTATACGCTATAACTAGGCTAAAGTACAGCATGTGAATAAATGCAAATGGTAAACTACGGCTACTCAAGTATTAATGTGAGGCAAACTACCTCTGTAATATTGTAACTAGGGTAATCTACAAGCATCATGTAATATAATCGTAAACTAGACTAAACTACAGCATAATGTATAATAATGTATAACTCAGCTACAAGCTACAGCATATGTTTTAATATTAATGAAACTAGGCTATAACTTACAGCATTTATTGGCTAAACTACAGCTATGTATATATGAAACTAGGCTATAAAGCTAACAGCACCATGTTAATATATGATGGTACAGCTGAGGAGCTAAACTACAGGCATCATGTAATCATACAATGTAACTAAGGTTCTAACTACTAGCATGATCTAAGATATAATCAATGCAAAACATCCTGGTCTATACTACAGCAATCATGTACCTATGATATATGTACAACTAGGGTCTAAACTACATGTCAATCATGTATATGAATTATCAAAAAACCTAGCTAAACTACAGCTTCTGTACGATATAAATTGTTGAACATAGCGAAACTAAGCAGCAAAGTGCTTTTCTACAGTTCCAACCACAGTTGATCAAAGGACTAATCACGCACAATTAAAATATTTCTTACTTGAGGTTAATTAATGTTGGGCTTTTCAACGAGTGTTACGGCATGGACTAAAATTGGTTTATTCGTGACCTGTTTTGTGGTTTTAGTGTGGGTGGGGGTGGGGTCCCAGTTTGGTAATATAAATGGTAAAACTTAGGGCTAAAACTACAGCATCATGTTAATATAATGTAAGCTAGGGCTAAACTACAGGGATCACTGTAAAAATATAATTCTAGGGGCTAAACTAGATCATGTAATATAATGTAAACTAGGCTAACTAAGCATGAATGTATAGTAATCTGTAGGCTTAACTACAGCATCATGTAATATAATCTAGGCTAAACTACAGCAGAATGTAAGATTGATTTTGCAGTTAGTCAAGTAACAGATTGTTTTGGAAAAATAGATTTTCACAAACTATCTCAATGACAAGACATTCAATGACAAAAATACATTCAATCTAACATTGACTGGTGTTAGTCACACACACACACACACACACCGACACCCACCCCTCTTACCAGATTTACTTCAATGGTCTTCTCCCAGTCCTTCTCATTGTTGATGCCAGCATTGTTGACAACAATGTCCAATCTTCCAAACCGGTCGACTGTACTTTGAAAAGYATCTGCAATATGAAAGAAGAGTCCAACACTTAGGTTGATTAACTATAGATKWACCCCTACAAGAAGAACACTACCAGTCCATACGAGATGGACATTTGTCAAGAACATTGCATCTTTATTTACATATAAACTATAATTTCGATTCTATATCAAAGAAGAACATCTAGCTCTTAGATTGATTATACAGGCTATATTTACTACAAGAACACTGCATCTTTGTCTCAGTAAACAAGTACATCCAAACAATTATCCAAGCCACAAAAACTGCAGTATAACAGGTATTCACCAGCACCTGCCTTTCAGCTGAAAACATTCCACAAGAAAACCTTCAATTAAAAAAGTATATAATAATAATCACCTTAACCAAGGTATGAGCAACAAGTCAAGTACGTTGCTTTACTTAAACAACAAATGTCTAACAAATGTCCAGTCTTACATGACTAAATAGACTGTGTCGACGTTTATGTTTCAGTCGTGCACTGACAGTGTTCAGTGTTGGTTGAATGGACTCTTATAAGCACAGATATTTAGGTAAGGCTACATCCAAGAACATTCCAATGTCTTTTGCCTGGGGCGTTTTGGAAATCATGTCAAAAGTAACTAATTCATTTCCACACAATGAAAGTCTGTTTCAGAGGTGAATGATGTCTTAAAATAGGTAGGCCTAGGGCCTAAAGGTGATCGAATTCAGAGTTCTAAACCACTGCGTAGCATGAAAAAATATGGACTATTATGCATTTAGGCAGAATTCTAAAGTTAGACTAGGCATATAGCTATACTTTAAAAAAAAGTAGGTTAGGCTAATAACTAGAATAACCTCTAAAGAAAAAATAGCAGTACCCTAGTAAAGTTGCAATTACCTTCGCCTAGTCAGACTGTTACCATGGTTACCCCATGGACACAACAGTATCTTCTTTACAAGCCAGAATTTTGATATTTAATTATATGTACATTTACTTTACCGGTTGTCCATACTGTTGGTCCTTTTTACGGTAAGGAAGTGGCGATAAAATGTCCATAGGAATGTATAATCAAACCAACTTTTCAAACCGCTGGTAGTGGGTTCAGATGTTTATCACCTGAAACATGCTCACACGATGTAAATAAATGCAAGCGATGTATGCATACTTTCCGAGCTCGTACACGTGTTTATATTGTTTTGTGCATGTGCCAGGTGATAGAAAGCAGTACCAGAGCTTGAAAAGATATGTGTAATAATACTTTCCTGTGGATATTTTTTGTCAAATTCCTACCCACAAAACGACAAAACGCACAGACAACCGGCAGAGTAGCCTAAACTGAAATACAATTGCATTAAACATTCTGACTTGTAGAGCTTGTGAGAGTAAATGTTCCAAACAAATGAAGTGCATTCATCTCAGACTATGAACCAGAAGTATCACCGTTTTATTGTCAGGCAACCATTACCTTTAAGTTTCAATCTGTCCGTCACGTCACACTGAATGAAAATGCAGTTCCCATCTCCAAACTCTCCATCTAAAATCTTCTTGCATTCCTCTCCGACACTTTGATTCAAGTCAACAAGTGCAACCTGCGGGTATAAAATCAGAACATCTACAAAACTATGTCCAAATATTTAAAGAGATTCTTGTGCAACACAGTTGATTTTGGCTCCATACAACCACGATAGGTTGGTACAAGCGCCGCGCGTAAAATGCGTAAAGTAACCAAAACCACCGTCCATTTACGGGCGACAATAGGCTAATAACTTTATATATAAACACCAACCTTTGCTTCATTCTTCAGAAGGCTTTCTGCGACGGCTCTACCGATACCTTGGGCTCCGCCCGTAACTAGAGCCACTTTACCTCGCAGAGTCATCTTTTACGCTTCATCTGGCTGCGACACGCCGCGCTGCTTTATGTAGGCTCCTATATCATCTGGTACATTAGTTGTCAGAAAAGGGGCGTGTGGTGTATGTAGCTCTAAATAAACACACGGCGGATAATTACGCCGTCTCGTCTTTCACCTTTTTCATATTCCAAACCGACCTCCTAATGAGATAGGCCTGCAGTAGAAGCTCACTACTGGCATCATACAACTACATATTGCTCAATTTAATATGTTCTCTGTGACTGGCAACAAACAGCATGAGGAAATATCTACTGCTATGCTCTTCATATTGGGCAACCATGCAGTGAAGTCATAAAGCTCGCTATTGGTAGGCCTACAGTCTGTTTTGAAAGGCAATAGCTTAACGTTAGATTGGGAATGCATTTTATGACGTTGAGATATAGACCTACAGTATATGATATCCCTTTATTTGACCATTTGCCTCTGTCAAGAGGCCTGAAACAACCACCCGAGCCACTGCCTGTTCACCCCGTTACCATCCAGAAGGCGATGTCAGTACAGGTGCATCAAAGCCATCAGACTGTTAAAAACTTATTGTCAATAGGGCGGCGCTGTTTTCACTTTGGAAAAAATCGTGCCCAATTTAAACGGCTTCGTACTCTGTTCTAGATCATACAATATGCATATTATTATTACTATTGGATAGAAAACACTCTGAAGTTTCTAAAACTGTTTGAATTATATCTGTGAGTAAAACAGAACTCATTTGGCAGCAAACTTCCATACAGGAAGTGAAAAATCTGAAAACGAGGCTCTGTTTCAGGGCCTGCCTATTCAACTGGCTTTTATTTATCGATATGTATGCACTTCATACGCCTTCCACTAGATGTCACATTTTCGAACAAAACATAAATGTATTGTATAACATGATGTTATAAGACTGTCATCTGATGAAGTTGTCCAAAGGTTAGTGATTCATTTTATATCTATTGCTGGTTTTTGCGAAAGCTACCTTTGCGGTGAATAAATATCTTTGTGTGTTTGGCTATTGTGGTAAGCTAATATAATTCTATATTGTGTTTTCGCTGTACAACACTTAAAAAATCGGAAATATTGGCTGGATTCACAAGATGTTTATCTTTCATTTGCTGTACACCATGTATTTTTCATAAATGTTTTATGATGAGTATTTATGTATTTCACGTTGCTCTCTGTAATTATTCTGGCTGCTTTGGTGCTATTTTTGATGGTGGCTGCAATGTAAAACTATGATTTATACCTCAAATATGCACATTTTCGAACAAAACATAAATGTATTGTATAACATGATGTTATAAGACTGT
>NC_036873.1:4439188-4469090 GCF_002910315.2 Salvelinus sp. IW2-2015
TGATGAAGTTGTTCAAGGTTAGTGATTCATTTTATCTCTATTTTGTCGGTTTTGTGAAAGCTACCTATGCGGCGGAAACATGGTGAAAATATGCGGTTGTGTGTTTGGCTATTGTGGTTAGCTAATAGAAATACATATTGTGTTTTCGCTGTAAAACATTTTAAAAATCGGAAATGATGGCTGGATTCACAAGATGTTTATCTTTCATTTGCTGTATTGGACTTGTGATTTCATGAAAATTATATTATATGATATCCTTGTCCTGTTAGGCTAGGCTATGCTAGTCAGCTTTTTTGATGACGAGGATCCCGGATCCGGGAGGGTGATGAAGTTTTAAATAGCCATCACTAGCTGGCTACAGTACCACCCAGGTTACTCAACCCCGCACCTTCGAGCTGCTGCCCTATGTACATAGTCATGGAATCACTTGTCACTTTAATAATGGAACACTAGTCACTTTAATAATGTTAACATACTCTTTTACTTATTTTATATGTATACAGAATACTGTATTTCGGCCAATGCCCCCCCCCCAAAAAAAATTACTTGTCCTAAGATGTATATATTTATTTATTTAATTTTTAAATTTTTTAGATTTGTTTGTATTGTTGTGAATTGTTAGATGCTACTGCACTGTTGGAGCTAGGAACACAAGCATTTCGCTACACCCACAATAACATCTGCTAAATATGTGTGTGTGACCAATAAAATGTGATTTGAACTTTACGGCACAGCAGGGTCACAGGTTCTATACCCCGTGTGGGTATAGATCTGTATGATCCTCTGAATTTATACAGTAACAAAGACACAATGACAAAATCTTCATTTAGAAATGTAACCGTTTTTTTCCTCAATCTTTTTTTTTTCTCTCCAAAGGACCTTTATTAGATGTATGAAAAGTATTTACAGATGTACATTATAATGGAAAAAAAGCACATGTGTTCTCATCATCACAGCAGCAACTAAAACACAGGTCAAACACAAGTTCAAAAATAAATATATTGACATTGAATTCAGTTCATGCATCTAACATTTAATAATACTGTCATTTTTTGTACAAAATAAAGTATTTAAATACACTTGCAATAGAAATGTACATGAAACGTATATTAATTCATCCTTCACATTGTGTATAACTGTGTCAAATACTAATATGTAGAAGTGGTATTAAAATCTGTAGAACTATATGAAAGCTTTGTCACTTTATTAAGGAATGTGGGAATATAGATATGTTTTTACCAAAASTATATGGCACAGTATCTCTTCATAGATTTAATCAGTAGTTGTTTTTAAATAGTGTAAAATTCTGGAAATGCCTTACCAAATATTTTTTAAATATCTTTCAAAAAACATCACAACAGTCTTGGAGTACAAGAACCTGTCAACCATCTAGAAAAAGGAGAGGAGATTGATATATTGCACGTTTCATAGATGTATCCATAAATATATTCATTTTATTGTCTTCTCCATTGTGAGTCAGCTTAAAATTGGGTCAGGTCTTTACAGTGCAGTTTTATACTGTCTCTGTGTGTCATCAGGTTTGATCAAACACAAGAATATGATACGACTGAATCATTGCCCATTTGTCCGATATTCCGATAGTTTGTCTGTTCATTGTCTGTTGTTGATAATAATTTCAGTATATCAACATACCGTACAAAGTAAACAACCCCTCATTTCTATAATTGTTTTTAAATATAGTTAAATAAAATTTTACTTCATCATAACAATTACAATCTATTCTAAATTCTTTCTTCATCTCTATACATGCACTTTTACCTCCCAACTTATGGAGAGTGTGAATTCCTTTCATTTAAAAGTCTTATATCCCATACATGTAACTATTCAAATATAGATACTCTGGATACTGAACCTAGATCGGTGCTCCCCAGGGTTGTGTACTGCTACCAACACAGTTTCTGAGTGATATGCTCAGTGACACCAGAGCAATGGTAATTTGTGAGCATTTGATAGAAAAAATGATAAAATAAAGATTATATTGAAAGGCAAGTTGTAAACCAAGAAGTGAAAGGCCTGATTCAGGCTGTGTATAGTATTTTGGCTATATACTGTTAAAGTAACTGCCCAGTGAAAATCTCCCTTTTAAAAGTTAATATTCTGTTAACTAATTTCTATAATTTCAATAATGTTGCTGACTCGTCCTATACTCGTATTTGTGACTAAAGCATAAATTGGAGAAAAAAACACGTCAAAAACCCCACCTCAAACTTGTATCTCAAACAGACCGTTTAAAAAATGTTTGCCATTTCCTCATAGAACATGTCATCTCCCCGAGGATGAGCTGGCCAATCAGCGGTCTATTTAAGTTATTATTTGTATACGCCCACACCATTCTGTTGTTGGGGTACGTCCACACCCTTCATACACAGAAAACCTGCTTTTTTAACATACATAATTAAAACATTTAGCAAAGAAAACAATTTCACTCCTATTGTAAGAAATTATAGTTCATATTTAATAGAAACCTGACAACACTTGGCAGTTACTTTAATCATATCCTCAGCCTTCCAAATTCACAGTGGGGGCTCATGGCGACTACATCGGTATCAAATCATCTATTTTCATGTTGCTCATTCAGTTTTTCCTCAGTAGGTTACCTCTTTGGTCGATCCTTTGTTAGCTTGTGTTGAGATTCTAGGTAATTTAAGGTTGATGCTTTCACATATTTGGCCCCCTGTTTGACTTGAGTGTTTCGGCAGTGGTTTGTTTGACCGAGTGAACGGAACAGTGAATAGTGAATCATCATTTTGTGGAAATAAGTTAACGAAGGAAATGAAGGTGAGAAAGAAAACATGGCAACACCGTAGTTGAGTTTGTGCCGAGTGTGGACCTGGGGAGTTGAATCACTCAACAAAGTCACAAAGAGGTTCATTACGTTTCTGTACGTGATGAGTAGCACTAGGGGCGGGACATTTAACCCACAATAGTGAGTGTGGAAATGTGTCAAAGTGGCAGCTTTTTATATCTGAGAAGTATAACAAACATCAGATGGTTATAATAAAGATACACTATAATCTGGTGGAAAATCTACAAAGGACTTGAGTGTACTGGAAGTTGTTCCTTGTTTACCAGTGTTGTATGGAAACTGTACTGTACATAGAACATTGGCAGTAAAGCTGTAAGACACAAGTGTGGGTACAGTGTTTGGGAGGTCCTGTGTGTGTGTGTGTGTGTTTGTGACAGAGGGGTTGCAGAGGTGAATAAAAGCATTGCTTCTGTTTTGACTGCACATTGTGTGGGGTGGTGAAGTGGGTCTCGTCCGATACTCCAAACTGGTCTCCAGTTGCATAGTGAGCACGGCGTCTGTCCTCTCTTGTTGTCGGTGGGCGATACGGACATAACTCTGCTCTGCTTTTTTTTTACTTGGCAGGGCTTTGTTTTGGAACCCCAGGTAGTTGGTGAACTTTCAAATGTTAATGTCAAACAGTTCCCACATTGTAAGGAGGGACCGGGGTCTTCTTTCCCCTTGTTTCATTGTACTGTACTGTAATGTACCCTACTGTACTGTACTGTAGTGTAATGTACCCTACTGTACTGTAGTGTTCTGTACTAGTCCTTGTGCACATCCTCAGCCCGGAGAATCTTGTACAGGACCCAGTAGAAAATGTTAAAAAACAGGAAGGCCAGGGGGAAACCCGCCCGTGATACYGTGTCGATCTTCTTGGCGCGGTCGATGAACAGCTTTCTCATCTCTTCGTGGCTCTTGGCGGCCGGGTCCTTCTTGGGCTGCTGGGTGGGCTGTGGCCCCGCGGCGCCCGGGGTGGTGGCGGCGTTGTTGGTGGCCTTGGGGATGGTGCCGTCCTTGACTGCCGTGCCGCCACCGCCGGTCGTGGCGGTGAAGCTGAGGCGGCTCTCCCTCACATCGTCGTCCTACGAACAGGAAAGGCAGGAGTTAGTTAGATAGGGGTCAGAGGTCAAGGATGAATGAACTCCCCGGACGGGAACGAACACTCCCCCGATGGACGGCCATGAGGTGCTCCAGAGAGGGACACTGAAATGTCATCCCTCTCCCTCCATTGAGCTTGCTCTCCCTCCTTCTCTCTTAACCATGAGGGATCGCTTGCCATAGCAACAGCAGTAGCAGCAATATGACAGGCTGACTAGGTCTCCCAGCCAAGTACACTTCAGTCTCCCTCCTGCTAACACTCCAAATAAACTTGACAACTAAACTTCCGCCTTTGACTTCATGTTGAGTCAATGCCTATTCTCCCTAACTCAATAAATCTATCAMAGTGCAACATGAACATGGAGTGATTTGTGCGTCATGAGACCTTGCTTAAAACCTCTAGTCTATTATTGTTTTTATAACCCATAATGCCTCTGGTGTTATCCTAGGACACACTCCTCTCTCTTTCAAATCTACTCAGTCCTGTACCCTTTACAGTTGTCACCACTCAAGCGTYCCCCTGGCCTTTTCCCTCAAATGTCAAAACTAGGGTCGAAAAAAGGGCTCAGAACTGGAAGTTCTCTTTAAAAAGCAATTGACATCATATGAATGAAGGGGTATTACCTTTGGCCGAYGCRCAAACAAAGCCCYGCGTGYGATMGTTTTGTTWGACATGMCCAATATGGAAATTATTTAAATGGAATGAAAACAGAATCAATAYRAGTTGAGCAATCATTTTTCCATGAGCGAATTCACAATGAACAACAAATGAAATGTTGACATGAGGGAAGAATAGGAAAGCAGGAAACGTTTTGATATTKTCCTTGTTTCCAGGCTGARATGCAATTTCTACAGAAATGCATTTGGATAGGGAAATAAAAAGAAACATCAACTGAAAGGAACAAGGAACTGGGAGTGAAAACAGGGAGTGTGTGTGTGTGTGTGACAAGTTGACAACAGGCCATTATGACATTAAACAAATGATGAAGAATAATGGAATGCAATTAGTGTGAGTCAATGTGAGTCACTACACCAGCATTGTGAGTCACATTACGCTTAAAGGGATACTTTGGGAATTCGGCAATGAAGCCCTTTATCTACTTCCCAAGAGTCAGATGAACTCAATACTATTTTAATGCCTCTGCGTGCAGTTTGAAGGAAGTTGCTACTGTAACTGGCGTTAGCACAATGACTAGACTTCTATGGCAACATTTAGCATGCTAGCTTTTGCCATAGACGTCCAGTCAGTAGTGAGCATTGGCTCGCAAAACCACCTCCAACTTCCTTCACACTGGATGCAGAGATATAACAATGGGATCCACAAGGTCATCTGACTCCAGGGAAGATTTAATTGCCACACATTTTTACACATTCTCGTGAATGAAATACTGTAAAAAATTTATGTTTCTATGCTGTCTTTGTATAGTTCTCATACTTAGGTGTGAAAATCAATTTGAATATGGAGAGAACACCGACAACGACAAACAGCAGAGGAACAGCACACAACTACAAGGAACACAAACACACAAACTTGTGACCAGATGGAGTGTGGGGTTCTAATAGCTGGGTTCTAATGTTCTTTACCCTGTCAGAGGAATTGTAGATGTGGCCCATAGATCCATATATGGGCGTATCGTTGTTTCTCAAACCATTAATACGTCTCAATGACTCAGCCAGCTCACTGGGATCAATGGAGTGATCCTCATCACCATTCTTTCATCACAGGAGAAGCATGCAAATGGGAAACATAAACAAACAAAGTACCAAAATGATGATGAGAATCATGCAATATAGAGGAATTCACTGTGGATATGCCTGAAACACTGTGGATATGCCTGAAACACTGTGGACATGCCTGAAATGCCGTGGACATGCCTGAAACGCCGTGGATATGCCTGAAACACTGGGAATATGCTTGAAACGCTGTGGACATGCCTGAAACGCTGTGGACATGCCTGAAACGTGCTATGTATATGCCTGAAACGCTGTGGACATGCTTGAAACGCTGTGGACATGCCTGAAACGCTGTGGATATGCTTGAAACGCTGTGGATATGCTTGAAACGCTTGACAGCCCTGAAACTGTGATACGCTGAAACGCTGGATCATGCCTGAAACGTGTGGTATATACTTGAAAGCTCGTGGATACATGCCTGAAACCGCTGTGGACATGCTGAAACGCATGTGGATATGCTTTGAAACCTGTGGACATGCCTGAAAACCTGGTGGACATGCCTAAACGCTGCGGATATGCCAAATTACACTGTGACATGCCTGAAACCCTGTGTACATGCTGAAACCCTGTGGATATGCCTGAAAACCCTCGTGGAATGCCAGAAACACATGAAATAATAGAAACATCAAACAAGAAGGTAATCAAAACAAAGTGGCCATGCTTTAAGAAACCGAAGTGAAATAACTAACATAATTGTGTGTGTGTGTTGGTATTTTGACTTCTAGACAAGGTGTTACCTCAAGTTAGTTGAGAAAGGCTGAGCCTGCATGGTTTGAATTGACAATGCCCACTCCACTTATACTTCAGTGACTTTTTCCTCCCCTTGGTTACAATCGTTCATCATCTTTATCTCATCCGTGTTCTATTTCTCGATCCCTCCATCTCTTTGGATATTTTGGCCTGATATTCCTGTAAATCCACAAGATAAAAGCAAAGACTTTCCCCTGGTACAGAGGAGCAGTCTCCATTTTATATAATGGATGAGCGGAACAGGAAAACACAGACATCAGCCAAATGTTCAGACACTGACCTTCGTCTTCAGGAAGCTTTGTAGTAAACATGTCAAGTAAACTTGGAATTTTATCCTTGGTGCACGACAGGTTGGTGTAGTAACAGTATATGCCCCAGGGGAGCAGTGTTGACTCAAAAGATGGTAGAACATATGCACCTTTGGGAAAGTTCTTTGGCTGTTGTCCTCCACTTTTTCTTTGTGTCAAACAAGGCCTTGTTGTTTTGCCGAGTCCGAATACAAAGAGTATGCTAACTTTCTGTCGTCTACTTTCATGAGTAAGAATGTGTTCACAACTGAATTGCCTGGATAAATAGCTTCAATAACCTAAATAAGCAAGCCTTTTGACCATAGAGACATGATTTGTCTGACCCGGGCCCAGAGTCCAGGCTAGGGCCCGATTTAGTGACAGACAGCGTATAATTGGACTTTTCCGTCTTAATCTTTTAAAATGTCCAAAAGGCCAGAAACCAAATTAACCACAGAGTCAAGGCCACTAAGCCGCCCCTACATCCGTCAAGTCACATTTTTGGCCGACTAATTCCCAAAGCTCCTCTGTCAACCTCATCTTTTGACATTTCTCAACATCCTCAGACAGTCTTCAGAAAACATTTCATTTTACACTGCTTGTTTCATGGACTTTGACACAACTAGTTATGGTTTGCTACAGTGCTACAAGCTCGTTACATTAGCAATCCAATATAATACAATCTGTGGTTTTAACCCTCAACGTACACACTAAGTGGACAGAAAATTAAGAACACCTGCTCTTTCCATGACAGACTGACCAGGTGAATCCAGGTGAAAGCTATGATCCCTTATTGATGTCTCCTGTTAATTCCATTTCAATCAGCGTAGATGAAGGGTAGGAGACAGGTTAAAGAAGGATTTTTAAGCCTTGAGACAACTGAGACATGGATTGTGTATGTGTGCCAAGGCAAAATATGGGCAAGGGAAAAGATTTAAGTAACTTTGAACAGGGTATGGTAGTAGGTGCCAGGTACAATGGTTTGTGCCAAGAACTGCAACCCTGCTGGGTTTTCCATGCTCATCTGTTTCCCGTGCGTATCAAGAATGGTCCACCACCCAAAGGACATCAAGCCAAATTGACACAACTGTGGGAAGCATTGAACATGGGCCAGATCCCCGTGGAACGCTTTTGGCACCTTGTAGAGTCACGACGAATTGAGGCTGTTCTGAGGGCAAAAGGGGAAGGTGTCCCTAATGTTTGGTATACTCAGTACTGTATGTCTGAGAAGGATATATCTGTGAAGGATAGAATTGCTTGTTTCATTATTTGTTAGGTGCTAAAACATTGAGATAGGAGTTATTCGGAGGGTGCTTTGTGACCACGTACTTCAGCCTCAGAGCTCCTTAAGGAACCACACCATAACGGCAATATGCAGTCATTGTTGTTTGTTCACGCTCTGATTCAACAAACGTGTTCTAGATTGGTCTGTAAACGTTACCTTCTTCTTTGTTCTCCGCGGGCGGAGTCTTAAGAGTTCCTTGTGTTGCCTGGAGACAAAGTTGACGGCGGCGTACTCGAGCAGAGCGGAGAATACGAAGAGCAGACACACCGCCATCCAGATGTCGATGGCCTTCACATAGGACACCTACAACACCAGAGAGACAAAGTCACAGAAGTCAGTCACGTTTGAGATATCATACCACTCTCATGTTATTTATGTAATCCATATTAGCGGTGTTCGTTCCTGTGGTGTGTGCGCGCTGTCAGAGGGTAGTTTTGTAGATTGTTAGATAGTTCTTAGCGTTTGGAGGGACGTTTAAGGGGTGGGGTAAAATCTGCAGCTGCTGTGCGCTACTTAGTGCTTAGGTGACGATAACAGGTCGAGGCCACTGATGAGTGTTATCAACTCTCTTATGGCAGAGGGGGTTCTGTAAACTGATTCAGGGGCCTGGGACCCAAAATGGTAGAAATTTCTTGTGTTTCCCGGGACCCAAGCTTAAGAATTATATGCATCTATGATAAATATACGCTAGCACTTTTCATTGCCACTCTGGATTTTATGCCTTAAAAATGCCAATATAGACAAAAACCCCGGGAATAAAAATTTGAAATACCCATAAACTCTCTTTCCAAAAGTGTTTAATTTCTTCCCTGTTAAAAACACTCCTTGACACACCTGTCGAGGAACTGTTCCCGGGCTCCTTTAAACAACAATTCGAAATAATTCAGTTTGCTGCACCTGGAATCGCGACCACATGAAAATTGAGTCGCACATCTACAGATGTACTAACAGACACAAACGGCCAGCAGGCTCATTATCAACACGGGCAGGGGCCATTTCTGGCAACGTGCAATCCGTAAGTAACAGTAACAGATAAATTGTCAGGCCTACTGGTACATCTTACTGTATAAATTATAGTTGATAGATAGTCCATAGGTTTGAAACTGTTGCGCGTTGCACAACACATCCTTTTGTGCTTATATGGGGTGAAAGAACGTGGAGAGTACCACTACTGAGAGATGAGGAAATTCGGTGACAACATGATCACAAGAATAGTATGACCAAGCAAACCACACACAGAGGCACTTGGCCGATAATGAGTAATGGGTGTTTCCCACAGGCGTCATGCTCTTACATCAAAGTAGTGTGTAGGGTGGCGTTGAGTGTGAAAATTGCTAATAGTCACATACAGGCAGTGCTGTACCCTAATTCTGGGATCAGTTTTTGACAGTACAACACGCAGGTCATGCTCAGCATTGACACTGTTTGCCTTGTTAACTTGAGAACCCTGACTTGCTAGGTACGTGGGTGCCCAAAACTGGTAGAACATCTACTGCTTCTCTCAGTCAGCAGAGACCGCTTCCTGCTGCCAGATGAGCCAACCCAGAACTGTTGGTGAGTGTTTGCCCAAAAGCATCTGGCTTCATCAGTTTATTCGCAGTTCAGAATAAAAGTATTAACTTGTAAAGCAACAGTTCCAACCTAGACTTCTTTTAAACAATAAATTTCTAAAGTAAAAATGTACCAGTAAGGCCTGACATGTTTCACATCTTCATCTGTACCGTTTCTTAGGGTTGCATCCTATCAAGGTAGCTAGTTTAAGCCTTGCTTTGGCTAAGTTAGCTATTAGTGTGTAACCGTACAAGGCAGGGAGGGTTGTTTTGAAAGATAAACTCACCATCTACCGATGAGATAGTATCCCTTATTTCTTGCTTATCAATCACCTGTTAATAAAATGACAACAATGTCTTGTTAGTTGACTTACTTTTCCACTTTCGAGAGCACTGGTTTCCTGACGCATTCTGCCCTGTTCTGAAAAAAAACTCCCTGGGGTTTACCTCGTCTGTGGCTGTTTGGTCAGGAGTGTCGTTTTATTCATTTGTTCGTTTTGGAGAGACTCATTACTAAGCACTTCCACACACAAAACACCATTGGTGGGCGCTCTCTCGTTTCCTCAACGTTTGTATGAAAGAGACAAAAATGTATTCCGTTTCATGAACGACAGAGCTCAGTCCAGAACTTGTGAGTTTTTCCCATGACAGCGGTGAGTGATTGGCGAGTGGGAATAACAAGTCAGTGGCTTGAACCACAGCGCTTGCAGCGTGTAGTCGCGGAATGATCTTTCAAGAAAACTGCAGAAAAAGAATCCGGTGAACCGCGAAGCACTAAGGCATCTCCCTCTACCTCACTCCCTCTCCCACTCGTCGCAGCTGCCAAACTGAGCAGAGACCGCTGCTAAGCAGAGAGCGCACTGAACGCGAGAGTGCAGTTGCACTTGGCCAAATCAAATCCAGTAATTAATTTATTATACATATTTATATTTATCATACTTTACAGAAAGCGCTCTATGGGGCTTACATGCTAAGCCTCCCGCAGCTGCCAGACGCCTGCACCGCTTGTCTTGTTGTGATTGCAAACATACATATACAGACACACCACCTTACTATAACCACAGGGATGCTGGCCCAGTGTTGTGTCAAGTTGGCTTGATGTCCTTTGGTTGGTGGACCAATTCTTTTGATACATTAACGGGAAACTGTTAGCGTTGAAAAACCCAGCAGTGGTTGGCAAAGGGTCAGTCATGATAAGAAAATCAAACTTAGTGGTCGGAAAGGTTGGGTTGGCCGGCGCCTATGCTCTACAGGCCGCGAGTAGTGCGTAGAGATCCCGGGACAACTATGAGGACCGATGGAACTCTTGTTAGCAATAAAAGGGCGAGTACCCCTCCTAGTTAATTGGGGATAGATCGGAGAATTGCAATAGGCGAGAGTGAAGCGAAGAACACTCGTTCTTGAATAATGTGGTGGGTATCTAGGTGTGTTTGTGGCTCTGGTGTTGAGAGAGTCTCTGCTCCGGGTCTCCTAGGAGGCTTAGGATTGCGAAAAGAAGCTACGGTCGTTGGCTCTGAATGGCACACATACACCAACCGAAGCAATATAGCTACGAAAACCGAGGAGGTCTTTGCCATACGTAAGTAGCTTCAAGTATTGTCTCAAGGCGTGTAAGAGGAGGAAATGCGCAGATTTTTCGCGTGTGTCGGAAACATTCTCACTACTCCCCTGCTGGCTTTATTTGCAGTACCCCGGTCTCATTGTAGAAATGAAGGTGACAGTCTGTGGAGGCTGCAATAACGACAGGGGAATAGGAAAGTGGAAAGGCGAAAATCGGGTTAGGGTGGCGTTGTCTACAGAAATCGCCTCAAATTCATTGTACAAGGGCACCCTCCCTACTAAGGGACAAGCGGGAGGAGGTTTGTGATTACAGTTGCTTTCCTCAGAAGGATATTTGTACTCAATGGAAGAACGTAAGCCTACAAAGGCAGTCATTATAGTTAGAAAGTAGTAATACTACTCTACACATATTTCAGGTATTTCTTTAATATAGCGTAGGATTGGAAGTAGGATAACCCGTAGTCAAGAGAGTCGCCACCAGGGCGAATATGTATCTATAATAAAAGGATACAGATAAAGAAGAACAGATGCTCCGTTAAGCGTGGTATATTCCGCGGATGAGTCAGCGTAATCTTAACATCTCGGGCAAGATATTTGGTCGAAACCTAGCGAAAGAGGAAAAAAGCTGTTGAACATATCGCGAGCTGGTTGTCAGTGTATGGCTAGGAAGAGTCCGGTAAGAATTTTGGGAGTTGGCTCACTAGATCCATAGGCCTATGAGAGGTGAACCAGAGAAGAAGTTTCATCGAGACTGCGAGAATAGTTAGGAGGGGTGGTTACAGGTTAAGAGTAGGTCGACTAGTGCGTCATGAGCTAATTGTTAGGAGTGTGGTGGGGTATTTTCGGATGCGAGTGTGGTATGAAGGGTTGTACTCTGATTGAAATAACAACCGGTGTTTTTTCACAGTCATTAGTTTCTGGTTAAAAGTCCGAGCAAGGAATTTATGACTATATCATGTTGTCTTTATTTCTTTGTATTGTGCTGGTCTTTCAGTGCTTTGTCGAACTGTTGCTTCTAACCCATGCCCCACACTTTGCTGCTTTGGGGTTGGAGTTGTAGCGGCAGGCGTGGGATGTTGGGGTTTTGGTCGTCATTTTCCCAAACCCTAAGGCCTGAGACGCCTGAGTCATACTTTCTCACCTATCACTTATACTGCGGTATATTTTTTTGATTTATTTAAAGGAAGCGCATAGCATAAGTCAGTGTTTGCTTATCAGCCGGCCTTTGGCTGCTGAGCCTATAATCCTGAAGATTCAGCTCGGGATGGGATATTCGTTCGGTTTTTAGGGTATTACAAGTGAGGACTGGACAGAATAGGTGTTCATCTCCACGAATATTAGTGCGGTCGAGTGAGTATGTTGAGATAGAGTGGGTTGTTTTACGCGGGGGTGATTGGTAACTTTGAAACGTCGTGGGTGGGGTAAGATTGGCAACTTGCTAATGAGTTTTGTCGTGATTCTTTGAGCCACGCGCGGGGTTATGATACCTGAGTGGCGGTGCGGCGCCCCCCCTAACTAATCATAGTTACTCTTGACGTGACATCGCGCGACGGCGGTGGATGGTTAATTGCATGCGCGTGGGTGCTTCTATTTTAACACTTTGCTATTCTGTGAGTGCTTCGGACAGTTAACTCGGGGGTTAAGTCGAGGGGCGCTTTCGAGCAGTTTTAGGTTAAATGTAAGTCGAACGGCCATGAAAGCTTTCTCGAGAGGAAAAATAGACGTGAGTATGTAATTTAATTACTGAACCTATGTTGAATATTCAGCTTGTTGTTGTTGACTAATGGGTAGGATAGTTTGAAGAAGTCTCCTTTTCGGGCCGACTTATTTTCAAATCCATGTTTTGGAATCTACTATCTGGCTGGGAATCAGTTTTGTCCGTAGGGGTTAAGTTTAGTTTGGGCTAATCGGTGGACGACGGCAGGAAAGAACCCAAGTATGTTTGAGAAAGTTAGGTAAACGAGGTTGGGCGTAGTTTTTAAACTGTTTTACCAGTTATGATGCAGTTCTTAAATGCATAGGAACGCAGCCTGAGTAATGGTAACCTAGGGACACAGGGCGGCAATTTAATTGTAGGCAGAGCTATACGTTTATTACTGGGGTTTTGAGGGCTGGAAGTTTGAGGTAATTAGAATCCTGCACTGAATGCTTCCTCAGGCTAGTCGTTTGATCGAGGTTGATTACGCGAGACGTAGTTGGTTGTTTTCATTAATAGGGGTTAGCAGCTGTAAAAGCGGGGGTGTGTCCATAGAAGAACGAAGAAGATTACTAAACCGGAGGCTAGAACGGCAGTGAAAAAGAGGTGAGCCAGTAAGGTAAGAGTGAGGGAGTTCAGGCGTTAGGGGTGGGAAGAGGTTTAATTTTAAGGCTTCAATAATAGCATCTTTTGGAAAAGAATCCTGCTAAGGAATCCGCGAGGTAACCAGTAAGCTGCCACTGCCTTCCAATTCGTAAAGGCATTGGATGAAGTTAAGGGGGTAAGTTATGTATGCCTCCTATTTAACGAATGTCTTGTCATCATTTAAGCTGTGAATGATTGAGCCGGCAGCAGAGGAATAGCAAGCTTTAGAGAGAATGCGTGGGTACAAGATATGTAAAGAAGGCTAAATTTGTGGTTGGTTAAGTCCGATGGTTACTATTTCAGTCCAGTTGACTTGATGTAGAAAATGCGACGATTTTTTTGATGTCGTTTTGTGTTAGGGCTACAAATGAAGACGTCTATGTAAATATGATGGGTCTCCCTAGGGGCATCATATTTGTGTTTGTGGTGTGAGTCGGCTCGCATGGTCATAAGCAGTAGAACAAGGTGGTTGGGAGGGCTCCTAGAACATATCAGCTCTCAGGGTACGTTTAAAGCGGTCATGGTTTCAGGTTGATGGTTTTCTGAATAGAGGGTAGAGTTGCGAATCTTGAGCAAAATGTGAAAAGATGGTCCGCGGAAATTCGTACTCAACTCCAATGCTGCTAGGAGTGAGTTCACGGCGGAAAGAAATACCCGCATCGGACGGGTAGCTGACACCTTCTAGAAATCGCTGGCGAGCTGACGAGGATATGGGACGAAGCTCACGGATGAAGTCCAAATTGTCACGCTGTATTTACGGTGGCGGCTAGAATGCAAGCGGAGCTCTCATGATGCAGCCGAGAAGGTCGTTAAGTCGGTCAGCAAGGATACTATATTGACAAGAGGGTGCTGAAATTTATTGGTGTATCGTATTGAAATTTCCTCAGGATTAAGGTGTGAGGACAGACCATCTAAATGCTTTATGCTTAAGAATAAGTCCCAATTGTCCTCGACTCGGTATAAAACTCAACGATGGCGTGATAAGTGGCAAATGCTGTCTAATACAATTAGCGGTCAGCTGTCGGCCGTGTCATCATCCAATTGAGGAGGTAAAGCGCGTAAGTATAATGCCCTAAAAAACTTCCTATTCTCAGCCGATAAAATAGTTTGGAATTATGTTTGTTTTGGCGGTTACTAAGATAATTTATGGCAATTAGAAGAGGAGGATGATATTTAAATGAATTCGTTTTTATTGGGGTCGGCTATTGTCAATTATATTGATCCTAGAGTTAGATGCACTCTCAAATTAACGAGAGCAATAGATTCAGGTTTACGTAGAGGGCAATGGGGGCCGTGATAAATAATTGCAAGCACCTATTAGTGGAGTTGTCAGACTATGTCTTTAAATAAACGAGCAAGGTTGGAATGGTTCGTAAGGGTTTGGTTGGTGTTTCTATCCATTGTCAATTAGTAACAATTGGTTTCGGTTCCTTGGTCTAGGAAAATAAAAGAGGGGGGAGTAGGATTACTAGGAAAGCTGTTTTGATAGCGGTTTTTAACGTGAGTAGGGCTCAGTTTTCATGTTTGGGGAAAATTGGGTTTATAGTGTGGCTGTGATAAGGGGGTAATGCAGGAAGTGCGGAATGTAAAGTTAAATAGGGTTGAGATTAGGTAATGAAGGTTGACTTAGTCGGGGTGCATAGCTCAACCTTGGGATCAGTTTTGTTGGCACCTAAAGGTTTTTTGGGTTCCTTAAGAGAGGTAAACTGGATGAGCTGGTTATCTACTTTAGTAAGAACTGAGTGAGATAACCACGTTGAATTTAACCATGGGGAATAGGAAATTAGCAGTCCTATCTAAATTCACCCAGATATTTTCTCTCGTGTAGAGAATAAAACGGAATGGGAACATGGCTCATAACTCCTCTTGGATATTATAGATAAATCACGAGAGACATCAAGTAATGTTAAAAGTGGTTAAAAACTATTCCGTCTACAGAAACCATCCAAACCTCACATAAGTTCCCGCGCGAGCTTATCAAGCGAAGGTGGATGAGGAACCACATGGGGATGAGATTGATAAGAAGTAAATAAGTAGCAATTTGCAAAGGTAGGTAGAAGTGGTTCACCCTGCGAGGCGTGACGTGGTGGGAATGGTTCAATGGCCGACATAGGAGAAGAAATCGATGCGGAAAGGCAGGGCGCTGCCTCGAACCTGGTTGGGCTTAAGTTAAGATAACAGATTATAGACACAAGGCGAGGAGCTTCCCTGTACTATTAATGGGTGCTAACGATCCAAGCTGACGCAAGGATAGCGGAGACTCCTTCAATATGATCACAGTTAAATATGGAAAGTGAATGATCATTAGTTCTCGCTATTAGATTAGGGAGAAAAGGTGGGACGAAGCACCAGAGACAGCTAAAACCTAAGCCTAACGGCAATCAATACACACCAAAGTGGTCATTAGGGGAAGAACTATTTGTATCCGCGAGCTAAGCATAGTACCGGCTGTGTGTGCGTTCATAATAGTGTTGGCTAAGCAGATAAGTGCTGGGAGGCGACGAGCGTGTGCGATTATAAAGGATAATTGCACCAGTGAATCCTCAGGGGTTTGGATATCAATGCCACACACCCACATCGAGCTACTAATCCTATATGGCCTATGAGCACACGAATACACACTCGCGAATTATGCATTTCAGCGCTATCCGTTTTGACGTAGGCAAATAGATCCAGTCATAATATGCCCTCCAAGGGCCAAACACACATAAAGGGGTAGCAGTCTTTTGGTAGTGGGTCTAATATTAACTATTATGGTATCATGCCCGTAGCCCTCCCAGTTTAAGGAGGACAGCTGCGAGGATTATGGAATCCTGCGATTGGGGCTTTCTACGTGGTGCTTTTGGAAGTCAAAGGTGGTAACTCGTAACAGAGGTATTTTTAACAAGAAAAGCTTTAAGAGACAGGCAGCTATATATCATAATTTTTAATCCCCTCACAGTTAATAGGTGCAGAGGTTTTGTGTATTGGAGAGTAAATATAGATAGGTCCCGCTTGTCGTTTTGCTAAGTAAAACAGTATCACGGGAGCTCGAGGAGTGGTCCACGCGCCGAGCCTGCTAAAGGTATAGAATAAGAAGTAGGTGCCGGCGGTTAAGACTTCTTGTTTGAATTTCACTCAAACCGGTGATAAAGATCAGGGTCGGGAGTAGTGTGGCTTCACAACATCAATGAACTAACAATAGTGACTGATTTCTGAGTGGCCCCCCGAATGCTAAGATTAGAAATGTTTGAAGGGAGACCAGAAGCAGAAGACACATGTAGGGTTTTGTTGGCGGTTTTAGGGGTTCAGGAGAGATGTGATTTTGGCTAGCAAAGGATTATAGGGGTAATAATCAGCAGGTAATACTAGCAGAGGTGGTTGATAAGGGGGTCGGTTGCTAGATAAAGGTTAAGAGGAGGGACCAACCCGGTTTTCTGATGAATATTTAAGTTCAGAAATAACTTGCTAAGGCGTAATTAAACTCTGTTGCGATTGATGTAGTTCATTAGTCATTTTGCGGGGCTAAGTCAAAATCGTTTGGATAAGCATGAGTGTAGGGATCAGGATTTTTAACATTGGAGTAGATTTAGGCTTTTTGGAGGCGGTCCGTGCATGAGTTCGGTGCAGTTGCTACTAGCAGGGCTAGGCCCTGCACGCACCACACTGACGCACCTATCACAAACAGGCTGAAATGCCTAGGACAAGACATCACAACAGCACATCTCTATGCGGAGCTACGCGAGGAGAGGCTAAGCAGTTGCTGCTCCTCTCTCTATCTGGAGGCCCATTAGGGCATAGGGCCATCATAAATGAAGGATAATAAGTATCACTCACTTCTAAACATAGAAGGGCCGAGAGAAGATTGGGTGCGGTGATAAATGACGCGCGGAGTTCCTATAAGCAGCCTAAGGATAAAGGGCGCGCTAGAAGAGTAAAGAGACGGAAGTGTTACTTGGAGGCTGATGACAAGAGAGTCGACGGAGATCAAAATGGGGACTTGTAAAGCCAATAGGGTCTGAAAGTTACTGAGCTCCGAGAAAATCAAAAGTCTTGTTTTGATGACACTCAGACACTGCCCCACGTCGCGAGCTCCTATGATGTGAGCGATAGAGCACCGCCCAGTAAGTGATTGTCTACTTGTCCGAGAGGTGATTATTTGAGGTGTGCCTAGAGTGGAACGGCGAGGTGGCAATGGGGTGTAGAGGTTATAGCAGTGGCTCATGGGACTAGAGAAGTGCCATAGGGCCACGTGGCGTTTGGCCCTGAAACCAGTGGCCATGGAATTCATTAAGAATTATTGGCAGTATATTCCTCACAGACTACAGAAGTCCCTAGTGGTGAGAAATGAATAACGGTTATCTTACGGTTACCAGAATATCACAGTGAGGCAGACGTGTCCCAAAAGACCCTATTTCCTTATGTGGGTGCACAAAAACTTCGACAGAGCTTGGGTCAAGTAGTGGGCACTATGTAGGATAGGTGCCAATTTGGCCACGCAGTATGTTATCTAAGCTAATGGAACAATTCATTTTATGTAAATAAAAATAACAATGGGAAATTCCTTGCTCGTCTCGATTCACAGGGTCCAACCAATCCCTGAAATGAGCCGAAATCCAGAGAAAAAAAATGTGAAGGGGGTTTTTCTTTATGTACATCCGGTCCATGTACAATGAAAGTCTGTTTTGCCAAAAACTTGTGTTAAATAAACTATCCTCCCATTTGTACATGCCCAAGGCCTGCTGACAAGATTGCGAACAGACCACAACACAGACGGCCACACACCAACCAACCTGGTCTTAGAGCATTTCCCGTATTATTTTTGACGAAAAAATCCGAGACAACTAAAATTAGTATGATATTGTTTAACGTTTTGTCAGGTATGTAATTATTTGGTGGCATGTCCCATCACACATTTCCAAAATCAAATTGTATTGGTCACGTAACAACATGGTTATTGCGGAGTTGTAGCTAAATGCTTTTTGTGCTTGTAGTTCCGAAACAGTGCAGGCAATATCAACAAGTAATCTAACAATGTCCACAACCACTACCTAATACCCAAATCTAAGTAAAAGGGATGGAAAAAGAATATGGTAACACTATAAATATATGGATGAGGGATGACCGAGAGGTAAAAATAGGCAAAAGATGCGTAGATGGTATACAAATACGTAAATATACAATATGGGATGAGTAATGCAAGAATATGTAACATCATTATAATTATTTGTTTTAGAGTCGCCAATGATTTTTCAAGTCCTGAGTGGTGGGCCAGTGGGCCTCCTCTGTGTTTAGTGATGGCTGTTTACAGTCTGATGGCCTTGGAGAAATGGAAGCTATTTTTTCAAGTCTCTCGGTCCTAGCTTTTGGGCATGCACCTGTACTTGGACCTCGCCTTCCTGGAATGATAGCGGGGTGAACAAAGCAGTGGGCTTTTGGTGGTTTGTTGTCCTTTGATGATCTTTTTTTGGCCTTCCTGTGGCATCGGGTTGTTTGGCCGCCTTCTTCCACCACCACTGTCGTGGTGGGGGTGGACCCATTTTAGTTTTTTGTCATGGATGTTGTTACGGCCGAGGAACGTAAAACGTTTCACCTTCTCCCACTGCTGTCCCGTCGGATGAGGATAGGGGGGGTGCTCCCCTCTGCTGTTTTCCCTGAAGTTCCCGATCATTCTTTGTTTGGTTGATGTTGAAGTTAGAGGTTTGTTTTCTGACACCACACTCGATTGCCCTCATCCTCCTTTCCCTATAACCAGTAGGCTGTCCTGTTCGTTGTTTGGTTGATATCAAGCCCCCCACCACTGGTTGTGTCATCCTGCCAAACCTGAATGATTGAGTTGAGGCGCCGTGTATGGCCCCGCAGTCCATGGGTTGAACAGGGAGTACAGGAGGGAGCCTTGAAGCACGCACCTTGTGGGGCCCCAGTTCCCCAATTCCTTTACATAGGGTTATTCTCCTTGTCCCAGATGGATAGGGCAAGTGTTCAGGTGTGATGGCCGAATTGCATCGTCTGTGGACCCTAATTGCAAAATTGCAGGTTTGTCCCCTAGGGCAAGCACTTCAATCCCGGCCCCAACGAGACATTTAAAAATATTTATTAATATTATGGCTACAGACCAGTTCTCGTAATTTTGCCCCTTTTTTCTCCCCAAATTTCGGTGGGTATTCTCCAATTGGTAGTTGTGAGTCTTTCCTTGTCCATCACTGACAGCTCCCCGTACGGGAGAGAGGCGAAATGGGCGTTTTTCGAGAGCCTGTGGTCGGTCCCTCTGAAACAGGACGGACCCAGCCAAGCCCGCACGGCTTCTTGCACACAATCCCGCTTGACCCCGGAAGCCAGCCACAACCATGTGTCAGAAGAACACCGTACAACATGATGACCAGTGTCCAGGTGGCAATGTTGGCCCGGTCCCTGCCAACAGAGGTAAGTCCTGAGCGAGATGGGACAAGGAATCCTCGGGCCTGCCCCCACCCTCTCCTAACCCGGGCGCGCTTGGGGCCAATTGTGCGCCGCCTTCGTTGGGCCCCTCCCCAGTCACGGCCCACCTGTTGACCACAGCCCATGGGATCCCAAACCCGGGTATGTAGTGAAGCCCTCAAGCACTGGTGGATTCCAGTGCCTTAAAGACCTGCTTGCGCCCACTCGGAGGCCCTCCCACAAATTTTGCATTTTTAACAAACAAACAACATCCCCTCAAAAATCACACAAGTGGCCCTCGGGCCAAAAGTTTTTTGACCAACCCCTGGTCCTAGGGTGACAGGTAAGTGGAGGTGATATGATCCTTGACCTAGTCCTCTCAAAAGCCACTTCATGATGACAGAAGTGAGTTGCTAAGCGGACATATTCATTTAGTTAAAGTTACCTTTGCCCTTTCTTTGGGGTCCAGGAAACAGCATTTTCGTATTGTATGTTCCAACTTTTGCAAAACATACTAATAATGTTACGAATCTGCAACATGAATTATGTTGCGAATTCTTTGGCTAGCTGGCCTAACGTTAGTCCAGGCTACGGAGTTAGGTTAAGGTTAGGGTTTAAGTAACAATGCTAAGTTGGTTGAAAGTAACTCCAAATACTAAAAAGTCATCTGTGATGAGATTTTTTGAACTTGGCAACCTTTGTTGTTTGCTAGACATTTGGGGTAATACACCCACTTCATCCACACCCGACCAACCACCCTGGACTTACATTTTTTCCCAATAATAACCATTGTTTTTTATGTAAACCATACCAAACGTAACATATCATACTAATTTGCGTGTCCCAGATTTTACATTTGCCTTAATGTTAACGTCTAGTTCCTATGAGACCCAGGCTTGCACCACACAGCACAAACACACACACACCTCCCCGGCCCTCCTCTTCAGTTAGTCCTCTAGAGTGGCTTTGGAGCTCTGGTCAGGGGTTCACTGCCTCTATCCTGACAGCTCTGTCCACCTGCAAGGGCTCCAGACAAGAAGATGTGGTGTTGTTTTAGAAGGAGCGCTTGGTTTGGAGGAGCTATTAGGGAGGACGGGCCTATTGTAAAATAGCTGGATATGGAAATATATGGGAACGGTACATAAATCCTAATGGAAACCACATATTTTGAACTCTGTTCCATTTTATCCAATTCCACAAATTACAATGAGTCCATCCTCAATATAGCTCCTCCCACCAAAGCCCCCTCCTCTGGGTGTGTTATGTGTAAGTTATACTGGTGTGTGTGTGTGGTGTGGTGTGTTGTGTGTTGTTGGTGTGGTGGGTGTGGTTGTGTGTGTGTGTGTGTGGTGGTTTGGTGTGTGTTGTGTGTGGGTGGTGGTGGTGTGTGTGTGTCTTCTGTGTCTTCTCCTGGTGGTCCTCTCTGTTCTTCTTCTGTTGTGTTTGCTGATTGATGGGTTCTAAACTCTGCACTGCTCTCGCCGGGAGGTGCACAACAATACAAGAGAATCCGAGAGCACTCCCTCTCTGTCTTTCAGGAGAGACAGCCCCTGTTTTCAACTATGTTTGACAAGCCTCCCGCGGCAGAGGGGCAAAAGGAAACAGACAGCTTGCAGCAGAAGGCTCACAACACTCTCTCCTCCTCTCCTCCCTCTCTTTTTCAAAAAAACACAATGCTTTGAGACCCTCCCTCTTTTCAAAGAGAGCAGAGTGAACCTTGTTCACAGAGCCTTCAAAGTTACATTGCCTGTGTGACTGTTTAGCAGAGGTGTTCCATGCCCAATATGGGTTCACAGGGCACGTGCCCCTCAGATTTGGTCCTGTTTAACTAAATACAAATATAGCACTAACTGTTTTGTAGAATTTTGTTGTTGTTAATTTTTCCTCTGTAAATACTACACTTAGCCAACTCATAGACTTGGGGGCCTTTTGGTCCCCCTCAGATCACCCACCAGCCCATCCAATGTACTTTGTGTCCCCCCCGTCAGATGTTTTTGGGGTGCATGACGCCCCTTAACTGTTAGGCTACAGTAAACCAAACACTACAGTAGGGAAGGCATTTCCTTCAAAGTTGTGTGGGTCGTTGCATTGTTTTGCTCAACTTCAAACCCCACTGCCTTCATCCTTTCAAAGCAACTATTATATGAGGGATTTAATTTCTCAGGGAAATAATTGAGCTGTTGGAATCTTTTGCAAATACATTATCTCAAATGTCAGAAGGTTTACTTTATGGGAAATCAATGACTTCATTCCAGGTTGCATTGACTCTATACAACATTAATTTCAGTGCAATTGACTCTATAACATTAATTTCAGTGCATTGACTCTAATACATTATTCCAGTGGGCGTTGACTCTATACCATAATTCCCAGTGCGTTGGACTCTATTACATTAATTTCAGCTGCAATTGCACTCCTATACATTCTTTCCAGTAGCGTATTGACTCTATACATTAATTTCAAGTGCATTGACTCTATACATTAATTTCAGTGCAATTGACATCTATACATTCCCATTCCAGTGCGTTGACCCTCTATATCCATTAATTTCAGTGCATTGAACTCTATACATTAATTTCAGTGGCATTGACTCTATACCATTCATTTTTCAAGTGCATTGGGTTTCATATGTTTACTTTGAAGTCATTGGATATACAATATTTTTAGTGAATTGAGAAGTATTTTGTGTGTTGGGTACATTATGTTTACTAAGAGTGCATTGGGTGCATGTGCCGATCCCATATGTACAGGCCCAGGGGCGTTGTTTGGCAAAGTGACCCGTACCTTGTATTTTGCTATTTTATTTTTTAACCTTTATTTAACTAGGCAAAGTCAGTTAATAAGAAACAAAATTCTGTATTTAACAATGAACGGCCCTACCAAAAGGCTCCTGTGGGGACGGGCGGGAAATTAAAAATACTAAATACAATATAGGAGCAAACCAAACCGCCAATCCACGACAAGAAAGAGACACCACAAACCTACATAAAGAGAAGACGGTAAGACAACAACCATACCATGGGTAGCCCAACACAACATGGTAGCAAAACACAACCATGGTAGCACACACCATGACAAACAACATGGTAGCACCACCACATGACAGCAGCCAAGCATTGGTAGCAGCACAAGATATGGACACAAACATTATGGGCCAACAAACAACCCAGCACAAAGGGCAAGAAAGGTTAGAGATAACTTCATACGCCAAGCAAGCCCCAACTGTCAGTAAGAGTTGTCCATGTATCCTGTCAAATGATTGTCACATGTGCCAAATACATAAAATTATAATGCGCAAAAGGAATAAAATCACAAGAATTAAGCTTATATACAGGGAGGGACCAGTACCAGATCATCTGCAAGAGGTATGAGGTATTTTGGTGGCAGAGTAATGACTAGGCATCAGGCTCCATAATATATAATAATAGGTATTAGGGTAGATATGTTACCTGGAGGCAGGGTAAAATGAACTAGACATCAGGATGATCATAATAAGGTATTAGAGGTAGATATGTACATGGAGGCCAAAGGGTTAAATGACTAGACCATCAGGATGGATCATAATAAGGTATTAGTTGGTAGATATGTTTTTACGTGGAGTGGCAGGGTAATGACTAGACATCTAGGTAATGGATTAATAATAGGTATTTTAGAGGTAGAATATGTACCATGGAGGTCCAGGGTAAATGACTAGGCCCCAATGCAGGAATGGGATATTAATAAATAAGGTATTAGAGGGTAGATATGTACAATGGAGGCAGGGGTGTAAATTGGACTAGAATCAGGATGAACTAATAATAAGGTTTATTAGTGGTTAGATATGGTTACGTGGAGGGCAGGGGTAAATGGACATAGGCCATAAGGATAGATAATAATAAGGTATTAGAGGTAGAAATTATGTACATGGAGGCAAGGGTAAATGACTTAGACCATCAGGATGGAATAATAAAAGTCTTAGAGGTAAGAATATGGTACAATGGAGGGCAGGGGTAAAAGACTAGGCATCAGGATGGGATAAATAATAAGGTATTAGAGGTAGATATGTACATGAGGCAGGGTAAAGTGGACCTAGGCACCAGGATAGGATAATATAAGGTTATTAGGGTAAGATAATGTACATGGAGGCAGGGGTAAAAATGGACTAGGCCATCAGGATAGATAATAATAAGGTATTAGAGTAGAAATATGTACGTGGAAGGCCAGGGTAAAATGACTAGGCATCAGGCATGATAATAATAATGGTATTGAGGTTAGAATATTGTACGTGGAGGCAGGGTAAATGACTTAGTATCATCAGGATAGATAATAATAGTATTAGAGGTAGAATATGTATGGAGGAGGGGTAATGACCTAATGAACATCCAGGAATAGATAATAACTAGGTAATTAGAGGGTAGATCATGTAATCATGGAGGCAGGGGTAAATGATAGACATCAGGATTAGATATAATAAGGTATTAGATAGGTAAGATCAATGTACAAATGGAGGCAGGGTAAATTGAAACTAGACATGCAGGATAGATAATATAAGGTATTAGAGGTAGATACTGTTACGTTGGAGGCAAGGGTAAAATGCGACTAGACTATCGGATAGATAATAATAAGGTAATTAAGAGGGTAGAATTGGTACATGGAAGGCAAGTGGTAAATGACTAGACCAATCGGGATAGATAATAATAAGGTAAGTAAGAGGTAGAATATGTTCATTGGAGGCAGGGTAAATGACAGGCATCAAGAATAAGAATAATAAATAGGTATTAGAGGTAGATATGTACAAGGAGGCAAGGGTAAATGACTAGGCCATCAAGGATAGTAAATAATAATATAAGGTATTTAGAAGATAGAATTGTACAATACCCGGAGCGGTTTAAAAATGACTAGACAATCAGCGATAGATATTATAAGGTTATTAGAAGGTAGATAGTTACAATGGAGGCAGGGTAAATGCTAGAAAACCATCAGGGATAGATGAATAATAAAGGTATAAGGTAATATGTACAGCGGAGGCAGGGTAAGATGACTTAGCCATCAGAGATAATAATAATAAGTATTAGATGTAGGATATGTTTACCGAGGCAGGGTAAATGAACAGACATCAGATAGACTAATAATATGACAAAGAAAAGAACAGAGTTAACCAGCATATGGTCGGTGTGGTGGGCTGTGTGTTGTGTGTTGTGTGTGGTGTGGTGTGTGTGTGGTGTGTGTGTGTTGTTTTGGTTACGTGTGTTTGTGTGGTGTTGGTGTGTGTGCTGTGGGTGTGTTATGTGTGTGGTGTTGTGTGGTTGTGTGTGTTTGTGTGTGCATGTGTGGTGTAATGAAATTTGTTATTACCAGTAGTGTTCAATGTATAGTCTTGGTGAGTTGCTATAGAGTGAGACCAGCCAGTCAAGATGGCCTCTGATGGAGCAGCTGTATATACTGTATAGCCTCCTGAGGGGGAAATAGGCCTGGTCGTGCCCCTGTCCGACTGTGCCAGGTGTGTCGTGGACCATGTTAAGTCTGAAGTGAATGTGGAGCCAAGGCTTAACTCTTGGACCGCCGCCTCCACAAAAACCTGTGATGTTGAATGGCGGCGTGCCTCCTCCTTCTTTCTCCGTTAGCCCATACGATTCGCTCCATGCGTTCGTACTGATGTTGAGGAGTTGATGTCCGGCACCACAACCTATACATCTCCTGACCTCCTCCCGTAGGCTTCTTCATTGTCGTCATTGATCAGGCCTACCTACCTGTGTGTTCGTCATACCTTATGAAACTTGATAATGGATTGAGGGTCAGCTGGAGCTGGTCGGTTGTTGCCTACCTCACACCTGGGGGACTGGACCTGTCAGGAAGTGAGATGGGTAAGGTATTCATTTGGGATGATGTTTGATGTGTGTTTAGACCCCAGGCCTTTCAAGCAATAAATTACAGACTGGACAAGGAGAGATTGAAGACTGTCCAATTGAAACACTTGCCAGCTGGTCTTCGCATGCTTTGAGAACCGCAACCCTGGATTCATCTGGCCGGCGGGCCTTGCGAGTGTTACTTTATTCACATCCCTCACACAGTCCTTCCGAACAACAGGCTTTCAGCACAACCTCAGTGGTTTTATTCCCTTTTCCGAAAGTGAGCCATAAAGGGATTAGCGACGTTGATCACATCACTGGGCAACTCTAGTTGGTTTTCCCTTTCTAACTGTTATGATCTGCAAGCCCTTGCCACATGCGAACTAGCGTCAGAGGCGGTTAATAGGATTCAACCTTCTCCTATATGTTCTTTTCATGGCTCGTCAGAGTCTAAGTGGATTCTTGTCCTGGGCCATGTCGTGTTCCCGTTCTTTGTTAGCGTACGCTCAGCCTTCTACGCCCAGCGTGGATATTTGGCCTTAATTCATGTACTTTTGTTTGGAACTCTTATAGTCACTGGCACCATAGCAGCACCCACCTGTAGCGACGCCGCTCCACTTGGTAATTCACTGGTCACCCCCAAAGCCACTTCCACCTTTGGCACCTTGTCCTTCCATTTCCTCTGCTGCCCAATGAACGGAACGAATTGCAAAAAATCACTAGCTGGAAACCTCCATATCTCCCAACTAAACTTTAAGCACCAGCTGTCAGAGCAGGCTCACGAGTCACTGCACCTGAAGTACATAGCCCAATCACTGTAATTACCCATCCAACTACCTCATCCCCATACTGTTATTATTTGTTCTATTATTTTGCTCTCCTTTGCACCCCAGTATCTCTACTTGCACATTCATCTCTGCAACATCTATCAACTCCAGCAGTCTAATTGCTAAATTGTAAATTCATTTCGCCCTTGGCCTATTTATTGCCTATTACCTCACTTATCTCATTTGCACACACGTGTATATAGACTTTCCTTATTGGTGTTATTCGACTGTACCGTTTTGTTTCATCCAATGTAACCTTGTTGTTGTTTGTTGTGCGCCGCTTCTCTTTTATCTTGGCCAGGTGCAGTTTAAATTGACGAAACTTGTTCTCAACTGCCACCTTGGTTAAATATAAAGTGACAATTTAAAAAATCATTCTAAAACTTGGGGACCTCGTCTATGCAACTTATTGATAAAACGTGACGAGTAGTAATCCTCAATTGCCTTTGATACCGGAACATATTCACAGTTCGTTACTAGAAAAACATCTTTAGCCTGGCGTCTGTTCAATCGGACCCACTTTCCGATTGAGTGTGGGCGCACTGTAACCTATTATGAAACTGATGAGGTGTTGTGGTGTTGTGTTTGTATGGTGGGGAGATCTGACACAACGTTGACGCATCCAAAGGCAAGAGAGGCAGAGCTGCAATTTTCATCTGAGGCCCCATACAACTGAGCTTTTGTGATCAAATAATCCACAGCTGCATAGGAACCACTACACGGAGATATGGCTTAAAACTCCCTCACACAGCGCGGGCCTGTTGCATATTATAGGTTGCTAGATGAAATTGTTCCTGGATAAGCCACGGTGGCCTAGTTTGTTGTGGTTCGTTATTACAGTCAGTATAACGTGTGTACTGAAGAGGAGGATCAATGCTGAGTTTTAACGATTATGTCGACAGAGGAAACCTAATCGTCCAAAGAGTACGCCTCGTCTTTCCTATAATTTTTCATGTACATTCCAAGTATGTGTTCAGCCAGACTTAAATACGAAACAAAGAAACATAGGCGCTTGTCTCAGTTCTTCCTCCTTCTCCCCCTCCTCTCTCCGCTACCTCTTGAACCTGCCTTATTCTCCCCCTCCCTATCTCTCTCCACTCTCCTCTCCTCCTCTTCCTCCCTCCTCCCTACTCTTCCTCTCTCCCTCTCCTCTCCAAACTCTCCTCTCTGCTCCCTCTCTTCTCCTTCTCTCCCTCCCTACCCTCTCTCTCTCCTCTCTCCCTCCTCTCTCTCCCTCCTCTCTCCCTCCTCTCCTCTCTCCTCTCTCCTCTCTCGCCTCCTCTCTCCTCTTCTCTCATTCCTCTCTCCTCTCTCTCCATCCTCTCTCCTGCCTCTCTTCGTCCTCTCTCTCCGTCTCTCCCTATCCTCTCCTCTCCCTCCTCTCCTCCTCCTCCTCCTCTTCTCACCTCTCCTCCTTCTCTCCTCCCTCCTCTCTTCCCTCTGTACTCTCTCCCTCCTCCTCCTCTTCCTCCTACCTCGCTCCTCTTCTCTCTCTCTCCATCCTCTCTCCTCGTCTTCCTCCTCTTCCTCTCTCTCCTCTGCTCCGTCTCTCTCTCTTCATCCTCTCCTCGTCCTCTCCTCCTGCTCTCTCCTCTCGTCTCTCCCTCCTCTCTGCTCTTCTCTGCTTCTTCCCTTCCTCTCCACCAGAGGAAGTTCACTGCATTGAGGGTGCGTTCCACCTGAGAACCAGATGCGGTTACTACCTAGAACATCCCAGCAGTACATCCCCCTTCTCTCTCATCGTCATCCTCTCCTGGGTCTCTTCTGGGAATTCAAACATGGACGCGGCCCGCCTAGGTGGTAGGCACTGGGCAGCACACTGTGCTTCACCCATGCCACCCAGAGCCTCCGGGCTTCTAGAACGTTTTGCCTTAAGGTGGATCTGGAGTTGCAAGGGTGTGGTCGGTAAGGTTAGTGGGGTGCGGTTGTTGTGGTTGGCAGGAGAGTTGTAGTTGTTGTGCATCACCACTGGTGCTTGCCCAAAAAGGTGTCCCCTTTCAGGACTTGACTGTCCCGTTGTCTATTTGTGGTCCAGTACCTGGGAACTCTTTCTGTTTGGCCTTACGGCCCTTGCATGGGCAGTATTGGAAGATCTACAGATTAATGTACTGCATCGTTTAATACACTCCTTTTTACACCTAAATGTTTCAAATAGACTGTATAAAGAGTTACCTAAAGAGAGATATCCATTAAGACATATTAAACTGTACGCGATGTTCCTGAGGTAGTGTACAGTAAATGCATCCTGCCTAGATTTCTGTCTGTATGGAGCATCTCAGTACGGTTTAATTAAAATCTCACCCAAAGGGCCTGTTGGTATATATGTTTTGGATTCCACCCATGTAGCAAAACAAAATATGGCCACTTAAGTTTTCCAAAAATATTTTTTTTAGACTTTACTGTAAAACGTGGATACAATTTTCTTGGGCCATAGACTACTGTCAAGGTCAAATTTAAAAATAATCTAAATAAAAAACTAACTTGTCCTTTTACCCTTGAGTAGTATTTAGTGTTCTGTATGCTTTAAAGGATAATGCAGCATAGTATATGGAATGTTCTGTTACGTACCTTAATTAAGCATTCAGCAAAAAGACGTTTTTACACCCGTCATGATAAAGTAAGTGATTGCGTATCGATTTTCTTGTAAAAATAAAGGTAACATCATGACAGACTAATTATTAAGGTCCAATGCAGCTTTTACCTTCCATATCAAATCATTTCTGGGTAACAATTAAAGAATAGCTTCTTAGCAAGAGCATTTCTCAAGCAAGATTTGCTAGGACTGCCTGGGGTGGTCTGAGTGGGGAGGGAAACTGAAAACTACTGTTATTGGCAGAGAGGCTTTGAACTCTCTTTCTTATTGGTCTATTAACTAATTTACCGCCTGGTGATTTCACCAGGGATGCCAAAATCCCCCCACCAAAACAGGCTGAATTTTCAGGAGTCTTTTCAAACAGCTCTTAACTAAAAGGGCATTTATTCATCATTTTTCACAATTTCACGCATTATTCCAACTCATAGTTGTGGAATATATATAAACACCAGAAATATGTTTTGTGCCTTTAAAACCTTACATAACACAGTGGCCACAGTCAATAGGTGGTATCAAAGATAAAACCAACCAAATCTCCCATGACACCATATTTGATATATACATGTATTATGTATTCTCATACACTCCTAACAACTCCAGCATCAATCCAATCTCTGTGAAATGAAAATAATAAAACAAGCTGCAAACTTGGCCAGACAGTTGAAATTCTATGAAATTCTGCAGACTATGTCAGACTATTCATTCTCTCAACTCCTTGTCTCCGTCTGTCGTCTGTCTCTGCTCTCTGACTGTGGACTGTGACTTTGGTCTTCCGTTGTCGTGCGTCCTGGTCTGCTATGTGACTGTGTGGACCTGTGACTTTGGTCCCCTCTCTGGTGGTTGG
>NC_036873.1:4469115-4495160 GCF_002910315.2 Salvelinus sp. IW2-2015
GGTCTGTCTCTGCGTCTCCGTCTGTCTGTCTGTCTCTGCTCTGTGACTGTGTGAACGACAGACGGAGACACAGTCACAGTCACACAGTCAGAGAGCAGAGACAGACTGACAGACGGACAGACGGAGACCACGTCACAGTCAGAGAGCAGAGACAGACCGACAGACAGACAGAGACCACGTCACAGTCACACAGTCAGAGAGCAGAGACAGACTGACAGACGGAGACAAAGGAGTTGAGAGAATGAATAGTCTGWCATAGTCTGGCAGAATTTCATAGAATTTCAACTGTCTGGCCAAGTTTGCAGCTTGTTTTATGTTTTCATTTCACAGAGATTGGATTGATGTTACATAATCTGGAGTATGTTAGGAGTGTATGAAAATACATAATACGTGTAAGTATCAAATATGTGTCATGGAGTATTTAGTTGTTTATATCTTGATACCACCTATACTATATGCAAGGTTATTTTATTTTTGTATTTTTTTGTTGAATCTTACCCCCTTTTCTCCCCAAATTCTCCCCAATCCAATTGTTAGTAGTTACTATCTTGTCTCATCGCTACAACTCCCGTACGGGCTCGGGAGAGACAAAGGTCGAAAGCCATGCGTCCTCCGAAACACAACCCAACCAAGCCGCACTGCTTCTTAACACAGCGCACATCCAACCCGGAAGCCAGCCGCACCAATGTGTCGAAGGAAACACCGTGTGACAGAGCTTGGGCGCGAACCCAGAGTCTCTAGTGGCACAGCTATATATAGACCACTGCGCCACCCGGGAGGCCCGTATATGTAAGGTTTTAAAGGCACAAAACTATATGTGTCTGTGTTTTATATATATTTACACACTATTAGGTTGGAATAATGCTGTGAAATTGTGAAAATTATGACAATGCCCTTTTAGTGTAAGAGCTGTTTGAAAAGACTACCTGAAATTTCAGCCTGTTTTGGTGGGRTGGAGTTTTGGCATCCCTGGTGATATCACCAGGCGGTAAATTAGTTAATAGACCAATAAGAAAGAGAGTTCAAAGCCTCTCTGCCAATAACAGCTAGTTTTCAGTTTTCCCCTCCCCACTCAGACCACCCCCAGACAGTCCTAGCAAAATTCTTGCTTGAGAAATAGCTCTTTGCTAAGAAGCTATTCTTTTAATTGTTACCCAGAAATGATTTGATATGGAAGGTAACAGCTGCATTGGACCTTTAATATTTAGTCTGTCATGATGTTACCSTTTYATTTTWCAAGAAAATCGATAYGCAATCACTTATATCATGACGGTGTAAAAACGTCTTCTTGCTGAATGCTTAATTAAGGTACGTAACAGAACATTCCATAGACTATGCTGCATTATCCTTTAATGCATACAGAACACTAAATACTACTCAAGGGTAAAAGGACAAGTTAGATATTTTTTTACTTAGATTTATTTTAAATTTGACCTTGACAGTAGTCTATGGCCCAAAAATTGTATCCTCATTTTTTAAAAACAATTTATTTATTTTTTCCTTGGGGTGGATCAGCTTAATATTGCGGAAAGAATGTTGCTTCCAATGTAATTGTCTGCATCATTTCCAATCCCCCATACTTTTTGGGGTAAATATATATATCCATACACGTATGCATACATATACACATATATACATACACATACCTATATAGACATTCATACTTTTTTAAAGAATATACCTTTATTATTATTCCCCCTCAAACCCTACCACCGATCCCCCAATTGGAGTAAACTAATAAACACTTCTGCTTTTACCTTCAATTTATACATCTTATACACATTTTACAGACACAGTCTACTTTACAATAGTTCTCTCTTGTTTGTTCTTAGTCCTTCCTCTATTTCTGATGTCCATCCAGTTTGATTTCTATTTGTAACTGTGCTATTTCACAATAGCTCCGCACCTATACACATTTCACAGATCCCGTACTGCCTACATTGTTTATCTTGTTATTAGTCCCACCCTTCAGTTCCACTCAACCCTTCCCATTATCTTCCAACATCATCCATTTCGGATTTTTATTTGCCATATATTTTCAACTGTGCTGTGATGCTACAAAATAATTGAACCTTCCTATTTCTCATAGCTTCTACAGATTGTAAATTTTTTATTTATTTTTTGCTAAAATAATTATTATATTATTGATTGATTGACTATGGCTTTCAAATCCCCAGTATTGCTATCTGTAGCGTTAGTTCTAGGCAATGTTGCAATTCTTCAGCCATTCCTGGACCCTGTGACCAAAACGAGATACATATGGACAATACCAAAATAAATGATTATAAATGACTACGTGTGCCGTCCTCACAGCAGAAGTCTGTAGAGCTGGGAAGAATTTGTTCATCCCATATAATAAACATTCTATTAGTTGCAAGAATTGTTGTAACAGTAATTTAAAATTGAAAAATTTCGAAGTTTTGAATCCAGGCGTTCGTTTTGCGTATCAATTTCATAAACCATCTGCCATGGAATGGGTAACATTACGAAAATCTCTTCCAAACTATTTGCATTTATATGGCACAGCTGTCAGTTTCTCTTGGTCCTTAATGAAATTGGTATATGTGTATCCTGGGTTTTACAGTAAGGTCTATATAAAAATATCTGAACCTTTGTCATTTTAAAAAGTAAAGGCTGCCTAGTTTGTTGTTCTTCTACATGGGTGAATCCCAAACATATATACACAGGCCCTTTGGGATGAGATGTATTAAACCGTACTGAGATGCTCCATACAGACAGAAATTCTCTGAATACGAGCAGGGGCATTTACATATCTCAGAACATCGCTTTTATATCATATCTTAATGGATATCTCTCTTTAGGTAACTCTTTATACAGTCTATTTGAGATCATTTAGGTGTCACAAGAGTGTATAAACGATGCAACACATTCAATCTTGTAAGATCTCTGCAATACTGCCCACTGCAAGGCTCCGTTAAGCAAACAGAAAAAGTCACCCTGTACCCAGACCACAAATCAACAACGGACAGTCAGTCCTGAAGAAGGGACACCTTTTTGGGCGAGCACAGTGGTGATGCACACAACACACTCTCCTGCCAACCCACACAACCGCACCCCCACTAACACTCTCGCGTACTCTGCACCCGACCCACCTTAGGCAGAGACGTTCTAGAACCGGAGCTCTGGGTGGTCATGGTGAGCACAGTGGTGATGCCCAGTGCCACCCTAGCGGGCGCGGCGTCCATGTTGATCCAGAAGGAGACCCAGGAGAGGATGACGATGAGGAGAGAGGGGATGTACATCTGGATCAGGTAGTAACCCATCTGTCTCTCCAGGTGGAAACGCACCTCGATGCACGAACTTCCCTGTGGGAAGAGTTGAGAAGAGGAGAGAGGAGAGGAGAGGTGAGAGGAGAGGAGAGAGGAGGGAGGAGAGAGGAGAGAGAGAGGAGAGAGGAGAGATGAGAGAGGAGAGATGATGAGAGGAGAGATGAGAGAGAGGAGGAGAGAGAGGAGGGAGAGAGAGAGGAGGGGAGAGGGAGGAGAGAGGAGAGAGGAGAGAGGAGAGAAGAGAGAAGAGAGAGGAGAGAGGAGGAGAGGAGAGCGACTGAGACAAGCGCCTATGTTTTCTTTGTTTCGTATTAAAGTCTGCCTGAATAACATACTCGGAAAGTACAATGAAAATGTATAGGAAAGATGAGGCGTACTCCTTTGGAGACTATTAGGTTTCTCTGTCGACCATATCTTACAAACATCAGCATTCCTCCTCTCACACACACCGTATACTGTACATGTAAACAAACCCACACACAAACTGTACACGTGGCTTCTCAGAAAATCAAAATTCTAGCACCCCATATAATATGCAAACGCCCGTGCTGTGGAGGAGTTTAAATCGATCTCCGTGTAGTCGGTCCATGCAGCTGTGGTTATCTTGATCATCAAAGCTCAGTGCATGGGCCTCAGATGAAAATGCCAGTCATGCTCTCTGCCTTTGRTGCGTCAACGTTTGTCAGATCTCCCCACCATCACACACACAAACACACACACACACCCAACCCTCAGTTCATAGGTTACCAGTGCCACACTCAATACGGAAGTGGTCCGATGAAACAGACGCCAGGCTACAAGACTGTTTTTCTAGCATACAGACTGGGATATGTTCCGGTATCCAATAGCATTGAGGAGRTTACCACATCAGTCACGGTTTTAATCAATAAGTGCATAGACGACGTCCCCACAGTTTTATTTTTTTTATTTTTTATTTCACCTTTATTTAACCAGGTAGGCTAGTTGAGAACAAGTTCTCATTTACAACTGCAACCTGGCCAAGATAAAGCAAAGCAGTGCGRCACAAACAACAACACAGAGTTACACATGGAATAAACAATCATACAGTCAATAACACAATAGAAAAAGTCTATATACAGTGTGTGCAAATGAGATAAGATAAGGGAGGTAAGGCAATAAATAGGCCATAGTGGCAAAATAATTACAATTTAGCAATTAAACACTGGAGTGATAGATGTGCAGAAGATGAGTGTACAAGTAGAGATACTGGGGTGCAAAGGAGCAAAAAATAAATAAATAAATAACAGTATGGGGATGAGGTAGTTGGCTGGGCTATTTACAGATGGGCTCTGTAGAGGTGCAGGGATCTGTGAGCTGATCTGACAGCTGGTGCTTAAAGTTAGTGAGGGAGATATGAGTCTCCAGCTTCAGTGATTTTTGCAATTCGTTCCAGTCATTGGCAGCAGAGAACTGGAAGGAAAGGCGGCCAAAGGAGGAATTGGCTTTGGGGGTGACCAGGGAAATATACCTGCTGGAGCGCCTGCTACGGGTGGGTGCTGCTATGGTGACCAGTGACTATAAGAAGGTATCCTAACCAAAATAACATGGATTACAGGTAATATCAATGCTGGGCTAAAGGCTAGAGCTACCGCTTACAAAGAACGGGACACGGACATGGCCCAGACAAGAAAGCCCGCTACGAGCTCTGACGAGTCATGAGAAAGGACAATATAGGAGGAAGGTGGAATCCTATTACACCGCCTCTGACGCTAGCCGTATGTGGCAGGGCTTGCAGATCATAACAGGTTAGAAAGGGAAACCCAACTATGAGTTGCCCAGTGATGCAGAACTCCCAAACGTGCTAAATCCCTTTTATGCTTGCTTCGAAGAATACAACACTGAGTTTTGCGTGAAAGCCCCTGTTGTTCCGGATGACTGTGTGATCTCGCTCTTGGTGGCCGTTGTGAATAAAAGTTTTAAACAGGTAAACACTCGCAAGGCCGCCGGGCCAGATGGAATACCAGGGTGTGTTCTCAAAGCATGCGAAGACCAGCTGGCAAGTGTCTTCATTGACAGTCTCAATCTCTCCTTGTCCCAGTCTGTAATTATGCTTGAAAGGCTGGTCATAACACACATCAACACCATCATCCCAGATACCTTACCCACTCCACTTCCTGACAGTCCGTCCCCAGGTGGTGAGGGTAGGCAACAACACCACTCCACGCTGACCCCCAATACCATTATCAAGTTTGTTGAGGTGGTAGGCCTGATCACTGATGGCAATGAGACAGCCTACAGGGAGGAGGTCAGAGACTTAGAAGTGTGGTGCCGGAACAACAACTTCTCCCTCAACATCAGTAAGGAGAAAGAGGGGAGAGCACACCCCCATCAACATCAACAGGGTTTTTGTGGAGCGGGTCAAGAGCTTCAAGTTCCTTGGCGTCCACGTCCCTTAGGACTTAACATGGTCCACACACACACGCACAGTCGTGAAGAAAGCACGACAGCACCTCTTCCACCTCAGGAGGCTATAAGTAATACAGCTGCTCCATCAAGAGCCTCTTGACTGGCTGCATCACCGCTCGGTATGGCAATAGCCCCACCCTCGATCGCATGGCGCTAACGAGGGTGGTGCGGACAGCCCAATACATCACTGGGGTCGAGCTCCCTGTCATCCAAGACCATTGTATCAAGCAGCGTCAGAGGAAGGACTGAAACATTGCCAAAGACTCCAGCCACCCAAGCCATAGACTGTTCACTCTGCTACCTCTGACAAACGATACCGGAGCATCGGCTCTCGGACCAACAGGCTCCGAGACAGCTTCTACCCTCAAACCATAAGACTGCTAAATAGCAATAGGAATGCGAAATAGTTATATACATACACACTACTGTAAATAAACATTCACTCACACACACTACACTGATACACACACACACACATCATATGCTGCTGCTACTCTGTTTTTTAAAAACTCGTATTATTATCTATCCTGATGCCTAGTCACTTTACCCTGCCTCCATGTACATATCTACCTCTAATACCTTATTATTATTATCTATCCTGATGCCTAGTCACTTTACCCTGCCTCCATGTACATATCTACCTCTAATACCTTATTATTATTATCTATCCTGATGCCTAGTCATTTACCTTGCCTCCAATACCTCATACCTCTGCAGATTGATTTGGTACTGGTCCTCCCTGTATATAGCTTCATTCTTGTGTATTTTATTCCTTTTGCATTATAATTTATGTATTCGGCACATGTGACAAATCATTTGACAGGATACATGGACACTCTTACTGATAGTTGTGGTGTCACGCCCTGACCTTAGAGATCATTTTTATGTGAGTTGGGGTGGGCATTCTATGTTTTTGTTCTATGTTGTCTATTTCTATGTGTTTGGCCGGGTGTGGTTCTCAATCAGAGGCAGCTGTCTATCGTTGTCTCTGATTGAGAAACATACTTAGGTAGCCTTTTCCCACCTGTGTTTTGTGGGTAGTTGTTTTCTGTCTTTGTGTCTGTACCAGACAGGACTGTTTCGTTTCATTCTCTTTGTTATTTTGTTTAGTGTTCTGTTTTAATAAAAATAACATGAACAATTACCACGCTGCGCTTTGGTCCGATGACTACTCTTCATCCGAAGATGAATATCGTTACATGTGGCTGCTTGGCGTGATGTATTGTTGTCTCTACCTTCTTGTCCTTTGTGCTGTTGTCTGTGCCCAATAATGTTTGTACCATGTCTTGTGCTTCTACCATGCCGGGCTGCTGTCACGTTGTGGTGCTACCATATTGTGTTGCTACCATGGTATGCTGTTGTCTTACGTCTCTCTTTATGTGGTGTTTCTCTTGTCGTGATGTGTTTTGTCCTATATTTTATTTMGTATTTTTAATTCCAGCCCCAGTCCCCACAGGAGGCTGTGACAGCAGCACAGCACATGCACCCAATGCACTCTAGTAAACATATATACCCAACACACAAATACTCTCAATTCACTAAAATGTATGTATATCCAATGGAGTCAAATAAACATATGAACCCAATGCACGTATAGACTCAATGCACTGAAATGAAGCCATTATTTCCGTAAAGTAAACCTCTGACATTTGAGATAATGTATTGCAAAGGATTCCGCCAGCCTCAATATTTCCCTTCAGAATAAATCCCTYTATAATAGTTGCTTTGAAAGGATGAAGTCAGTGGGGTTAGTGAGCAATACAATGCAACGACCCACACAACTTGAAGAAATGCCTTCCCTACTGTAGTGTTAGTTTACTGTAGCCTAACAGACAAGGGCGTCATGCACCCCAAACATCTGAGGGGGCACAAAGTACATTGTATGGCTGGTGAGTGATCTGGAGGGGAACAAGGCCTCCCAGTCTGTGTTGGTGAATTTAGCAAAAAAAAAACATCCTGAAAACAGCATTTTCCTGCAATTTACAGCCACACTCATTATACTTAAAGGGATACTTTGGGATTTTGGCAATGAGTCAGCTCAAGAGGTATGCTTAGATATCTTTATCTGCTTTGTCAGAGTTAGATGAACTCATAGATGCCATTTTTATGTCTCGGCATCCAGTAGGAAGGGAGTTAGAGGTAGTTTTAAGAGCCAATGCTAACTAGCATTGGCGCAATGCCTGGACGTCTATGGTATCTACTAGCATGCTAGCAGTTACCATAGACTTCGTCATTGCGTTAACACTGCATTCAAAGACATAAACATGATATCTACGAGTTAATCTGACTCTGGAGAAGTAGATAAAGATATCTAAACATACCTCTTGAGCTGTCTGTATCCTCGTGACTACTTAAAAAAAAAAATTATTAACTAAATATGCTTCTCTACATCTCCGCTTAAATCTGGGTAAAATATTGAAAAGAATGTAAGTCTAATTCAGTACATTTAGTAACTGCTTGCTTTTCTAAAGCCTAACAACCTTGCCAGCAGGCATGCCAGCTAAGATAGTTAGACAAGCTAGCTACTCTAACTTGATTGATAGCCTGAAATGGCTTCTTGGTAGCTAGTTATGAGGTTGGGAGATTGGGAACCCATCTGGGCTAGCTGAAACCAACTTAAAAAAATTGCTAGGTGGCTAGTAGTATTACAGAGAAAAAACAACAAAATTCTACAAAACATTATGTGTATATTTTGTATTTATTTAAAAAGGACAAATCTGAGGGGCATGTGCCCCCTATGGGCATGACACCCCTGCTAACAGTCACACAGCAATGTACTTGAAGCTCATTGAACAAAGTCACTCTGCTCTCTTTGAAAAGAGTGAGTCTCAAAGCATAGAGATTTGAAAGAGAGAGGAGGAGAGAAGGAGAGGAAGAGAGGAGGAGAGGAGGTGTGTGAGGCCTCTGCTGCAGCTGTCTGTTTCTTTGCCCTCTGCCGCGGAGGCTTCAAAACATATTTGAACAGTGGCTGTCTCTCCTCCTGAAAGACAGAGAGGGAGCGCTCTCGGAGTCTCTGTCTGTTTGTGCACCGTCCCCGGGAGAGCAGCGCAGAGTTAGAATCCACAATCAGCAAATACACAAGAGGGCAGGCGCACACACACACACACACACAACACACACACACACACACACACACACACACCACCACACACACACACCAACACACACACACACACACACACACACACACCACACACCACACCACACACACACCACACACACACACACACACACCACACACACAGGTGTAAAGGACACTGCACATATTCTGTATACTACACATACACACCAGAGGAGGCTGGTGGGAGAAGCTATAGGAGGATGGACTCATTGTAATTGCTGGAATTGGATAAATGGAACAGAGTCAAATATGTGGTTTCCATAGGTTTAATACCGTCCCATATATTCCATTCCAGCTATTACAATGAGCCTGTCCTCCTATAGCTCCTCCCACAAGCCTCCTCTAACACACACACACACACACACTCTTTCCTGAGCCCTGCAGACTGACAGAGCTGTCAGTATGGAGGCAGTGACCTGACCAGAGGCTCCAGCACTTCTAGAGACTAACTGAAGAGGAGGACGGGGAGGTGTGTGTGTTTGTCTGTGTGTGCAGCCTGGTCTCATAGACTAGACGTAACAGAGCAAATGTAAACCTGGGACACTCAAATTAGTATGATATGTTACGTTTGGTATGGTTACATAAAACAGATGGTTATTTAAGGAAAAAATAAAAGTCAGGTGGTTGATCGGGGTGGATGAGTGGGTGTATAATGCGAATGTCTAGCAACCCAAAGAAACAAGTTCGAATCTCATCACAGATGACTTTAGCATTTGAGTTACTTTGCAACTACTTAGCAAGTTAGCTAACCCTTCCCCTAACCTTAACCCTTCCCCTTCCCCTAACCCAACTCCATAACTTAACCCTAACCTTAACTCTAACCCCTAGCCTGGCTAACATTAGCCAGCTAGCTAACGTTAGCCAGCTAGCCAGAATTCACAACATATCGCAGGTTTTGCAGATCGTAACATATAGTACGTTTTGCAAATTTGAAACATATAATACGAAATTGCTGTTCCTGTACCCAAGAAGGCAAAGGTAACTTAACTAAATGAATATTGTCCCGTAGCACTCACTTCTGTCATCATGAAGTGCTTTGAGAGACTAGTCAAGGATCATATCACCTCCACCTTACCTGTCACCCTAGACCAGGGGTGGTCAAACTCGGGATTTGGCGTGTCACCTAAAACCCTCACAAACCTTTACAGATGCACTATTGAGAGCATCCTGTTGGGCTGTATCACCACCTGGTACGGCAACTGCACCACCCACAACCGCAGGGCTCTCCAGAGGGTGGTGCTGTCTGCACAATGCATCACCGGGGGCAAACTACCTGCCCTCCAGGACACATACAGCACCCGATGTCACAGGAAGGCCAAAAAGATAATCACTAACAGCCATCACTAACACAGAGAGGCTGCTGGCTACATACAGACTTGAAATCATTGCCCACTCTAACATATAGTAATAATGATTTTTACATATCTTGCATTACTCATCCCATATGTATATACTGTATATTATACCATCTACTGCATCTTGCCTATACCGCTCGGTCATTGCTCATCCATATATTTATATGTACATATTCTTATTCCATCCCTTTACTTAGATTTGTGTGTATTAGGTAGTTGTTGTGGAATTGTTAGATTACTTGTTGATATTGCTGCACTGTCGGAACTACAAGCACAAACATTTCGCTACACTCGCAATAACCATGTGTACGTGACCAATACAATTTGATTTGATTTGAAATGGGTGATGTACATCCACAAAATAATACATACCATACAAAATGTAACATATCATACTAATTGGAGTGTCTCGGATTTTCTTACAAAATAATACAAATGCTCTGAGACCAGGTTGGTGTGTGCCCGTCTGTGTGTATGTCCATCTGTGTGTGTCTGTTCTGGATCTTGACAGCACCTTGCCACTCACAGGCATTAATTGTGACAAGCTGTCAGTGCAAGCCTTTGGGTGGACAATGGAGGAATTGTTTATTTAAACCAGGTTTGTAAAWCAGACTTCATTGTACATGGACCGGATGTACAGAAAGAAACCTCACATTTTTTGTCTCTGGATTTCGGCTMATTTCAGGGATGGTTGACCCTTTGAATCGGACGAGCRAGAAAATTTCCCATGTTATTTTATTACATAAAATGTAATTGTCCATTAGCTAGGTTAACTATGACTGTGTCCTAAATGGCACCCTATCCATTACATAGTGCACTACCAAGCTCTGGTCAGAAGTTGTGCAMCACATAGGGAATAGGGTCTTTTGGGACACGGCMTGCCTCACTGATATCTGTACCGTATAGATACCGTTATTCATTTCTCACACTAGGACTCTGTAGTCTCTTGAGGAATATACTGCAATAATTCTGAATGAATTCCATGGCCAGCTGGGTTTTCAGGGCCAAACGCCACGTGGCCCTTAATGCACTTCTCTAGTCCCATGAGCCACTGCTATAACCTCTACACCTCATGACGCCGCCCTACAACAAAACACCCACAAACGACTCCTTCTGCTCTCACTCACTCTCTGTCGGGTTCTGATAATATCAAATGTCTTCCTCTCCTTTCATCCTCTTTGAGTCTTTCTGCTCCACCGTTCCTTCTCTTTCTGGTCTAGGTCTCTGAGGGAGAGGAGGCATGCAGTAGAGATGCGTGTGTGTGTCAGGCCGTGTCTAGACTTGACAGTTCATGCAGCTTTAGTATTCTGATCATGGAATTCCAAACACGTCGTGCATCTTCACCTACTTTGAAATGTGTCTACCGTATCCACGGTGTGTCCGGGTTCCCTTTTCCTGCGCTATATTCAAATGCCAGTATGTATTCTACAAATAGTGGAATAGGCTAAATATGATCTTAACACAACAACAACAACTGACGGCAGTAGCTAACTACTGTAGCAAACTAGCCAGCTAACCTCTGTGTCTAGCCAGAAAGCTAGCAAGCAACACTAAAGGGATTGCAAACGGGTTAGCATAACTCTAGCCAAACCAAAAATATTTTTAGCTAGCTGGATAGCATTTCCTCCTTATAATGAAAAGTTTTCTGGAGACTTGTGGGAGGAGTGCTTATGATGTCGCCCACTGTATGCACTTTCGGTAGCCTGATTGCATCCAGACTGAGGAGAAATCTGTACACAATGCATCCCTGACCACCTTCTGAAGTGGTCAGACAGATCTGAACACAATCACACCACAAAGCCACTTTTGTGCATCGAGACCCGTCTATTCAATGCGATCTTCACATTCTGATAGCAGAAGTCGCATGTAAGTGTTGGGTTGCTTATCTTTCCCCCACCTTCTTTGTTGTTCTTTGATCTTCTATGAGTGTAGACACAACCCCAGTGTACTAATGTGTGGGTGTGTGTGTGTGTGTGTGCGTGCGCATGTACACATTTTACTATTACTGTGAGTTTCCAAAAGCACTCAAAAGAATAGTAAACGAACAAAAATTCAGAGAAGTGAGGACATTTTGCCAATCCTCACTTGTAAAAATGCTATTTTAGGGTTAGGTTTAGAATTAGGGTTAGGGGTGAGGTTTAGGGTTAGGCTTAGGGTTTGGGAAAATAGACGTTTGAATGGGAATCAATTGTTATTCCACACTGAGTATACCAAACAGTAAGAACAGCTGCTCTTTCCATGACAGACTGACCAGGTGAATCCAGGGGAAAGCTATGATCCCCTTATTGATGTCACTTGTTCAATCCAATTCAATCATTGTAGATGAAGGGGAGGAGACATGTTAAAGAAGGATTTTTAAGCCTTGAGACAATTGAGACATGGATTGTGTATGTGTGCCATTCAGAGGTGATCGCAAGACAAAATATTTAAGTGTCTTTGAAACAGAGTTATGGTAGTAGGTACCAGGCACACCAGTTTGTGGCAAGAACTGCAACGCTGCTGGTTTTTCACGCTAATGTCACGTTCCTGACCTGTTTTTCCTTTTTCTTGTATTTATTTAGTTGGTCAGGGCGTGAGTTGGGGTGGGTTTGTCCATGTGTTATTTTCCTTGTCGGGTTGTTTGTGTTCGGCCGGGTATGATTCTCAATCAGAGGCAGCTGTAAATCGTTGTCCCTGATTGAGAATCATACTTAGGCAGCCGGGGTTCACGTGTGTGTTTGTGGGTGGTTGTATCTCGTGTCTGTATTCGTGCCACACGGGACTGTTTGTCGGTTCGTTTCTCTTTTGTCATTTTGTTTCGTTAGTGTTCCGTTTATTTTGTTAATAAATAATCATGGACCAAACCACTCCGCATATGGGTCTGATCCTTCTCACCTCTCCTCCTCGTCCGAGGAAGAGGATTACGACGACCGTTACAGCTCAACAGTTTCCGGTGTGTAATAAAATAGTCCACCAACCAAAGGACATCAAGCCAACTTGACACAACATGGGCCAGCATCCCTGTGTATAGTAAGTGTTGTGTCTGTATATGTAAGTGTGCAATCACAACAAGCCAAGGGGTGCAGGCAGTCAGGCAGCTGGGAGGCAAGCATGTAAGCCCCATAGAKCAGCGTTTCTTAAAGTATGGGTCGTGACCCAAAGTTGGTCGCGTACCTGTTAATGGTGTGTCGCGACGTAAATGTATAATTATTTCATTAATTACTGGAATTGATTTGGCCAAGTGCAACTGCGCTCTCGGTTCAGTGCGCTCTCTGCTCTAGTTTGGCATTTGTGCGAGAGGGAGAGGTAGAGGGAGATGCCCTTGTGGTTCACGGTTTACCGGATCTTTTTTCTGCAGTTTTATTGAAAATCATTTCGCGACCCACACGCTGCAGCGCTGTGGTTCAAGCCACTGACTTGTTATTCCCACACGCCATCACTCACCGCTGTCATGAAATGGACTCATGCTAGCCACAAGTTCTGACTGAGCTCAATTGTCATGAAACGCAAATACAGTGATGACTTTTTGTCTCTTTCATACAAACTTTGAGGAATAACGAGGAGCGCCCACAATGTGTTTTGTGTGTGGAAGTGCTTAGTAATGAGTCTCCCAAAACTAACAAATTAATAAAACGACAGRWCCTGAMCAAACATCCACAGCATGATGGTAAACCCAGGGAGTTATTTCAGAACAGGGCAGAATGCTTCAGGAAACAGTGCTTCGAAAGTGGAAAAGTAAGTCAACTAACAAGGCATTGTTGTCATTTTATAACCGGTGATGAAAAACAGAAATAATGGAGTGTAATCTATCATAGTAGCAGTAGTAGATGTGAGTTTATCTTTCAAACAATCCCCTGGCCTTGTAACGTTACACAGCTAATAGCTAACATTAGCCAAAGCAAGCTAACTAGCTACTTATAGTGCAACCCTAAGAAACAGTACAGATGAAGATGAAAAATTCAGGCCTACTGTACATTTTACTGTAGAAATTATTGTTGAAAACAAGTCTAGGTTGGAACTGTTGCTGTTACAAGTAATACTTTTTATTCTGAACTGGAATGAACTGATTGAAGCAAGATGCTTTTTGGGGYAAAAGCTCACACAGTTCTGGGTTGCTCAACTGCAGCAGGAAGTGGTCTCMTGCCTGACTGAGAAAGCAGTAGATGTTCTGATCCAGTTTGGCACCACATACCTATGCAAGTCGGGGTTCTCAAGTACAGAAACAGTGCCAGTGCTGAGCATGATCTCAGTGATGCTCTGTCGAAAACTGAGCCCAAAATAGACATGCTTGTTGAAAACTTCAACCAGCCGCACACCTCTCATTAGTACTGTGTGTATGTAGGTGTTTTCTGGTCTACATCTGTGTGATGTGATCAATCAGTTTATTCCAGTTCAGAATAAAATATATGTATTTTAACAGCAGCAGTTCCAACCTAGACTTTCTATCAACAATAGTTTATACAGTAAATAGTTTGTACAGTATGCCTGAATTCATCTGTACTGTTACTTAGGGTTGCATGTTCAAAAAGCCTGTGTGTGTGTTCTGTTATACATCTGTGTGATGTGATCAATCTGTTTATTCCAGTTCAGAAATAAATTATWTATTGTATTTAACAGCAACAGTTCCAACCTAGACAGGTATGTAAGAGTGTTTTTAATGGGAAAAAATAAACATGAAAAGATTTATGGGTATTTCATTGTTTTTTGTTTTTGTCTATATTGCTTTTTTTTTTTAGGCATAATGACAATGAAATGTACCAATATTTACATATAGTTGCATATTTTCTTAAGCTCGGGTCCCAGGCTGAAAAAGTTTAAGAACCCCTGCCATAGAGAATTACACTCACATRCTGTACTGTAGTCACCAAGCATAAGTAGCCCCACTGCCTGCTCACACACACATAAACAGGACACACAGGAAGAAACCAAATAATAAACAGGAAGTGCTGCTGATTCTGCATCCTGATTGGCTTGGCTTGGCCGGTTTTGATGCCTACCCTCGAATTGCGTGGGTCAATGCCCCTGTGACACCAGCGTGGAGACCCTGTGGCCAGTCAGTTTGATTGACAAGGCTGACTGGTATGCTATGCTAGCCTATAGAGAGTGGTCTATAAGCACGGAACATTGAACCCATCAGTAGAGTACATTTTCTCCGCTCTGTCTCCMTTTTCATAAACACATGTCACACTGGCATTCACCAGAGCCAGACAGAGCACCGCKGTTGCCTCAGTCAGCATCCTTTATGACTGGAAAGAATGGAGGAAGTTGGCCTTGGAGTTTAAATGGAAGCTGTCGGGAAACAACGTCTCTCTGGTTGGCCTGGGAGAGTGGTTCAGGCAAACAGAAGAACATTGACGCAGAGGTGTTGAAGAAGAATATAAAGATGAGCTGTATACTGTACAGCAAGTCTGCATTCTGGTGCTCTGAGAACGCATGTTTGCAATAGGTTAACGGAGTGAATTTTTATTTATTTAACCTTTATTTAACTAGGCAAGTSAGTTTAACTAGGCGAGTGAAGCTAATATGGAAGTTAACTTCACAGAGAGTGAAATGACCTATAGCCAATGTTATTCATCTCCATCGTCTCTCATTAAGGATAATGCATGACTGTGTCTAATCTTTCCATCAATCAGATCCACAGAAGCTCTTTCAGTAACTGTACTATTACAGTAAATGAGGCCATGAGAATGGCAGACAAGGCCATCACAGATCAATGGGCCAAATCAAATCAGTGTGTGTGTGTGTGAGMGCTCGAACGCTGACTGCATTGCGTATGTATGTGTGTATGTGCCTGTGTGAGTGTGCGTGCCTCCGTCCATGCGCGTCTGTGTGTGAGTGTGTGACCCCAGCCGTGCCATCTCCTCTGAGCTGATTGACAGAGTGTCCATCTCTCCAGAGTGACCCAGTGAATTATTGATCTCCTGTGGGATAAAATGCTGCACACCGCCTGGACCACTAAATCGATGGCAATAAATCAGAAAGAGCGCGCACACACACACACACACACACACACACACACACACACACACACACACACACACACACACACACACACACACACACACACACACACACACACACACACACACACACACACACACACACACACACACACACACACACACACACACACCACACACAACCACACACCACACACACCACCGCAACAAACACACAGACACCGGCACAAACACACAGACACTGTATGGATCTCAATCAAGCAGAAAGAAAAGCCTCGACTTCATTGAGGGTCACAGAATGACAGACTGAGACTAGGGTATGTTTGGAGAGACCCTATTGGATGATTGGACTTTGATATTTAATGACTTTCATGTCTGCGGATGTAAGTTGGGCACCACGGCTTCAGAAACAGCTGTGGAGTTGAATTATGTACAGTAAACTTAACTGTACATATTCTGTGTAAATAAACAAATACACTGAGTGTATAAAACATTAGGAACACCTTCCTAATATTGAGGTGTGCACCCACCCTGTACTCCCTTTAGCCTCAATTTGTCGGGGCATGGACTCTACAAGGTGTCGAAAGCGTTCCACAGGGATGCAGGCCCGTGGTGACTCCAATGTGCCCCACAGTTGTGTCAAGTTGCCTGGATGTCCTTTGGGTGGTGGACCATTCTTGATACACACGGGAAATTGTTGTGCGTGAAAAACCCAGCAGCGTTGCAGTTCTTGACACACTCAAGCCTGTGCGCCTGGCACCTACTACCATACCCCGTTCAAAGGCACTTAAATCTATTGTCTTGCCCATTCATCCTCTGAATGGCACACATACATATCTGAAATTCTGATTATTGTGTAACCACTCTTTCAGATTGTAATGGGGACCTGGCAAAAGTCTGGAAAACTGTCAAATCCCTGAAGAGTTCTACTTCCTCCTCTCTGCCACAACAAATTAATTCACTGGCCTCATTATGAAAAAAAAGCCATAATTGATGCATTTAATCACCATTTTATTTAAGTGGGCTATCTCTTTGAAATAACTTCTAAGCCTATTCACAATTATATTGGTCTGGATGCTGATAGGGGAAACTTGCTGAATAATCATAGAAATTATAGTCAAAGCTTTTCTTTAAGGCCATTTACAGAAAAATAATACCTGGATATTTTGCTGGCAATAGATAACAAAAAATCCACAGGAGGCGACCAATTGGATCTTTCCCCCCCCTACAATGTAGAAAATAGTATGAGTAGGTGTGTCTACACTTTTGACTGGTACTGTATATATCTCATACAGGGCACATTTGAAAAAGAGACCTAGGTGTCAATGTCTTCCCTGTCCAAATAAAGGTTAAATAAAAAATAAGCATACACAATCCATGTCTCAATTGTCTCAAGGCTTAACTATCCTTCTTTAACATGTCTCTTCCCCTTCATCTACACTGATTGAAGTGGATTTAACAAGTGACATCAATAAGGGATCATAGCTTTCACCTGGATTCACCTGGTCAGTCTGTCAAGGAAAGAGCAGGTGTTCCTAATACTTTGTACACTCAGTGTATACTGCCCATAACTGTTTACAGCCAATCACAGTGTAACCAAACAAACATGGCAGGGCTCCAATGCTTGGCATCAAAACACAACCACCACATGCGGCTTCTGCAGCACTACATCGGCACCCCCTCCTCTCGCTTGGTRAAAATAAAATGTTTTGTCTCTGTTGACTCGACTGACACGTTTCYACTGCCGATTATCAACCATCTGCAGCAGACAGTGTTAAACCGACAAACATGAGTTGAGCTCCATAGAATTATCACTCATCACAGAACATCGACATGAATGGGAATATCAGTTCTAGTAAKCATGGATCTAGAATTAAAACCTTTCAGAACAGTAGGAAATCATCACTGACTGCATTCCAGGGCCTCAGTAGAGATCTAGGATATCACCCCACTGCCATCCGTTACGGCTATTTACTTGCCAGATATCCTTTTAAAAAGATTATGAGACAGAGAGAGGGAGATGATTCGACCCTGGCTATAATTTACAACATTAACAGACGCCGGRGGAGGGACGGCAGGGTCCAAGGGCTCCACTCTCATAGCAGAGAAGGAAAAAAACACAAGCAAAACAAACCTAATATGAATAAAACCCGAAACCAAAACAAACGTTGAGGGATTTGTGACATTGGTTGTTATGATTCGTCATCACAGGATGACACACAACCTCCATTATACCATTAAGAGAAGAGAACATTCCCTTAGATTGAATTGTAGTACGTTTAATCCTTTTTGTATGCTGCGTTTGCAACCATAGAGGAAAATAATATAAAACACCCTCACATCTAACCTATACATTTATTCAGAGCCACTTATAAATCAGTACACTCAACTAGATGAACAACCACAGGCTATCAATCACTACAGGTTCTTCAAAATACCTGCTTTACATCGGTCTCTTCACTTTCTTATTAGCCACTACAGTGAGTTTTACCCAGGGTACATAGCGAGCTCAGGGCCCATCCTACTCCAGATACAGATGTTGGATCTTCATTTGACCAGGATTGTCACAGCAAAATAATCCTGCAGCAACAGGATAGCGGGCTGACTGTTTCAGCGGAGAACAGGCTGTATGATGTGACACAAGCATTGTACCACGAGAAGTCGGATTAGCTTACTGTATAAGCATTATATGTCGATGTGTAAGAAAGACAGAGAGAGAGAGAGCGCGAGAGCGAGAGATTTAACTCCACCTATCTAACCATTATTTAACCAGGAAGATGGTTAATCCCTGGTGGATGAAATCCTCTTTTGCTAGGAACTTGACAAGGAAAGGAGACTAACCATAGGATCCAACACCTGGTAGCTCAATCACCACCGTGTAGACCAGGCGCTCAAAGAAGACGGAGGTACGGTCTATCAGTTGGAATGGCACTCAGCTCAGCTGGAGCTCGATGGACTGAAACGGTCAAATCGTATAAATAGWGTTCCACAGCAATGCAGACTGGCTATGGGCCATGGCACCCTATGGGAGTGTGTCCAACCCTTTTGTGAAGCCTGGCCCCACAGAATTTAATATTGAAGCATTAGATCTCTCGCTGAGGGAGATTGGTCAAATCCTGCCTGGGTTTGATCTCACCGGGGGCACTTTAGACATCAATGGGTGAGGGGGAAAGAAAGCCTCTGGAGAATGACGTCTGGGTTGTGTTCACTAGGGCAAGCCATAGCAAAATATTTTTCAATGGTTTGCAAAGGAAACCTTGCAAAAGTTGAGGTAGGTGGTGTATGTTTTTGCCAAGGTCGCTACGGTCACTGTACCAGACAGATCTAAGTGCATTTAGTTTGATCTAACACTCAGATAATGGTATTTAACATAGTCCTTCTCCTAAACAACACATTTCCTCCATTCTAAACCCAACCTGAACATCAGTTGTCTGGTATGTGGTATTTTCCTTAAATCAGTTATGCAGTGCCCTGTGCATCGCCATCAACTGGTCCAATCAATAGGTGTTTTTCAAGCCCTGATTCAACTATAGCGAAGAGGGTTGTGGATTGGCACCCACAGGAATGTGTTTGACAGACGGTTGGTTGCATCATGGGACCTCAGCACGACCTACCTGGGACCTCCTGTCAATGAAATTCAGTCAATAAGGCTGGTATCGCTCTCCCTCTCTCTCTCTTAGTAACAACAGTGTCTTCGGAAAGTATTCAGACCCCTTGACATTTTTCACATTTTGTTACGTTACAGCCTCATTCTAAAATGTATTAAATAAAACAATTTCTGCAGCAATCTACATACAATACCCCATAATGACAAAGCAAAAATAGTTTATTCCATTTTTTCCAAATTTAATACAAATAAAAAACTGAAATACCTCACTTATATAAGTATTCAGCCCCTGTGCTATGAGACTTGAAATTGATCTCAGGTCCATCCTGTTTCCATTATCATCCTTGAGATGTTTCTACAACTTGATTGGAGTCCACCTGTGGTAAATTCAATTGATTGGACATGATTTGGAAAGGCACACACCTGTCTATATAAAGGTCCCACAGTTGACAGTACATGTCAGCGCGAAAAGCAAGCCATGAGGTCAAATGAATTGTCCCTAGAGCTCCAAGACAAGATTGTGTCGAGGCACAGATCTGGGGAAGGGTACCAAAAAATGTCTGCAGCATTGAAGGTCCCCAAGAACACAATGTCATGACGTTGGCCTGTGGGTGAGGTTTATGACTCCACAATAAATACCTTTCTCCCTTTCCTCTCTCTTGACTCTACAGAAGGACTCTTGAAAAGCCTTTGTTAAACATAGAGAGTCTGGGAACATCAAAGGTGTGGGTGAAAGGAACAACATTTCGGTAATCCAACCAGCTAAAAATATGCGTTGGAACTTAAAGAATGATGACAGATCAGTTGCCATCTGAGACATTATTACTAATGATAGGATGACATAAACTGTATCTTGGAAAGTCTACACATTATATTTATCAGATTCACATGGAATTGTTGTGCAATTTAAAWGTTTAAATATGAAACTATTTGTGAAAAGATGAAATGTAATTTTAGCTTCCAAATGAGAGAATTGGGTTTTCATGAGTGAACTATGCTCAACTCAGTGGCCCTGCCCATGTGAACAGACATTGGTTATAAACTATGAAACACGCCCTTCTCTCCCCTCCTATATAAAGCCCTTGACGAAAATGTAACTTTCTGTTCTGAGGACATTAGGGCGACAGTCCTATGTTAAAAGGGTTCAGATAATAAGCTGTTCCAAGGACGTATGGACTTGAGGTCCCCACGTTGAAAGGACAAAGACCACCTACAGAACTAAGCCAACCTCAGCAAGAATCTAACGAAATTAGCATTGAATTTCAATTTGAAGGTGACGACCTACACCCCGGAAGGATGAATTTTGACTGTACCAGTCAGAATATAGCATGAGCTTAAAAGTATGGCAACTTGGTATGAACTTTGAACTCTTATTCACTCCAGAAGTGATACCTCCTAGCCGTTGAGTTAGCAGCAGTCGCTAAACGTGGGCTAGGAGAGGACGGACAGAGTATCCATTCTACCACGCTCCAGTTCACCACTAGACAGTCTTCAGAGGACCAGAGATCCATGCTGCACAACCCGGCCTCCCATCTACCGAAGCGCAGCTCAGAGTAAATATTTATTGCATTCTCCATTTTCAAATGGGCGGTTATTTAGAATGCATAAGATTCTGTATTTATGATAGCATAGCTTCTCCCAACACCCTCTCTTTGTGTAACCAGCCTTCGTATCTGTTCCGTCCACCAGGGACGTTTTCTTTTTGACATAATTTGTAATCAATGTATGATCCATTATGTGTGATTATTTAGGTATTTAGTAAATAAATAATTAAACCAAATTTTGTATTGCTGATTCAACTTGCTAGCCAGGGTTCGTGAAGATAACCAAGAATTTACAACTTTCAGATGAGACTAAACAAGGTGACGATTAAATATTGACTGCTATTGATGTAAAAGATTACTAGGTCTTTAAGAGTTTATTCGGAAGATAACAGCTCTATAAACATTCTTTCGTGGTGCCCCGACTTTCTAGTTAATTACATTCACCTGATTAGCTTAATTTAATCAGGTAATATTAATTACAGATAAATTATTTTATAGAATAGCATGTCATATCACTTAATCCGGCATAGCCAAAGACACGACAACAGTAACCTCCATCATTCTTAAATGGAAGAAGTTTGGAACCACCAAGACTCTTCCTCGAGCTGGCAGCCCGGCCAAACTGAGCAATCGGGGGAGAAGGGCCTTGGTCAGGGAGGTGACCAAGAACCCAACGGTCACTCTGACAGAGCTCTAGAGTTCCTCTGTGAAGCTGGGAGAACCTTCCAGAAGGACAACCATCTCTGCAGCACTCCACAAATCAGGCTTTTATGGTAGAGTGGCTAGACGGTAGCCACTCCTCAGTAAAAGGCACATGACAGCCCGCTTAGAGTTTGCGAAAAGGCACCTAAAGACTTTCAGACCATGAGAAACAAGATTCTCTGGTCTGATGAATCCAAGATTGAACTCTATGGCCTGAATGCTAAGCATTGCGTCTGGAGAAAACCTGGCACCATCACTAAAGTGAAGCACGGTGATGGCAGCATCATGCTGTGGGGATGTTTTTCAGCAGAAAGTACTGGAAGACTAGTCAGGATTGAGGCAAAGATGAACGGAGAAAAGTACAGAAAGATTCTTGCTGAAAACCTGCTCCAGAGCACTCAGGACCTCAGACTGGGGCGAAGGTTCAACCTTCCAACAGGACAACGACCCTAAGCACACAGCCAAGACAACGCAGGTGTGGCCTCGGGACAAGTCTCTGAATGTCCTTGAGTGACCCAGCCAGATGCCGGACAGAATCCGATCTACCATCTCTGGAGAGACCTGAAAATAGCTTTAGAGGATCTGCAGAGAAGAATGGGAGAAACTCCCCAAATACAGGGGTGCCAAGCTTGTAACATCATACCCAGAAGACTCAAATCAAACCAAATTTTATTGGTCACATACACATGGTTAGCAGATGTTAATGCGAGTGTAGTGAAAGGCTTGTGCTTCTAGTTCCGACAGTGCAGTAATATCGAACAAGTAAATCTAACAATTTCACAACAACTACACACAAATGTAAAGGGATGGAATAAGAATATGTACATGTAAATATATGGATGAGCGACGATAGAGCGGCATAGGTGAGATGCAATAGACGGTATAAAATACAGCATATGAGATGAGTAATGTAAGATATGTAAACATTATTAAAGTGGTATTATTTAAAGTGACTAGTGATCCATTTATTAAAGTGGCAAAGGATTTCAAGTCTGTATGCAGCCAGCAGCCTCTCTGTGTTAGTGATGGCTGTTTAACAGTCTGATGGCCTTGAGATAGAAGCTGTTTTTTAGTCTCTCGGTCCCAGCTTTGATGCACCTGTACTGACCTCGCCTTCTGGATGGTAACGGGGTGAACAGGCAGTGGCTCGGATGGTTGTTGCCCTTGATTATCATTTTGGCCTTCCTGTGACATCGGGTGCTGTAGGTGTCCTGGAGGGCAGGTAGTTTGTGTTATGCAGACCGCACCGCCCTCTGGAGAGCCTTGCGGTTGATGGCGGTGCAGTTGCCGTACTAGGAGGTGATACAGCCTGACAGTATGCTCTCAATAGTGCATCTGTAAAAGTTTGTGAAGGTTTTAGGTGACAAGTCAAATTTCTTCAGCCTTCTGAGGTTGAAGAGGCAATGTTGCGCCTTCTTTACCACACTGTCTGTGTGGGTGGACCATTTAAGTTTGTCCGTGATGTGTACGTCGAGGAACATGAAAGCTTTCCACCTTCTCCACTGCGGACCCGTCGATGTGGATAGGGGGGTGCTCCCTCTGTTGTCTCCTGAAGTCCACGATCATCTCCTTTGTTTTGTTGACGTTGAGTGAGAGGTTGTTTCCTGACACCACACTCTGAGTGCCCTCACCTCCTCCCTGTAGGCTGTCTCGTAGTTGTTGGTAACAAGCCCACTACTGTTGTGTTGTCTACAAACTTGATGATTGAGTTGGAGGCGTGTATGGCCACGCAGTCATGGGTGAACAGAGAGTACAGGACAGGGCTGAGCACGCACCCTTGTGGGGCCCCAGTATTGAGGATCAGCGTAGAGGAGATATTTCCTACCTTCACCACCTGGGGGCGGCCAGTCAGCAAGTCCAGGACCCAATTGCACAGGGCGGGGTTGAGACCCAGGGCCTCAAGCTTAATGATGAGCTTGGAGGGTACTATGGTGTTGAATRCTGAGCTGTAGTCAATGAACAGCATTCTTACAAAGGTATTCCTCTTGTCCAGATGGGATAGGGCAGTGTGCAGTGTGAGGGCGATTGCATCGTCTGTGGACCTGTTGGTGCGGTATGCAAACTGAAGTGGGTCTAGGGTGGCAGGTAAGGTAGAGGTGATATGATCCTTGACTAGTCTCTCAAAGCACTTCATGATGACAGAAGGGGCGATAGTCATTTAGTTCAGTTATCTTTGCCTTCTTTGGTACAGGAACAATGGTGGCCATCTTGAAGCATGTGAGGACAGCAGACTGGGATAGGGAGCGATTGAATATGTCTGTAAATACACCAGCCAGCTGGTCTGCGCATGCCGTCTGGGCCAGCAGCCTTGCGAGGGTTAACACGTTTAAATGTCTTACTCACGTCGGCCACGGGGAAGGAGAAGGGGGGGCCTGCAGTCCTTGGTAGCGGGTCGGTGGCGCTGTATCGTCCTCAAAGCAGGCAAAGAAGGTGTTTAGCTTGTCTGGAAGCAAGACGTCGGTGTCCGTGATGTGGCTGGTTTTCTTTGCTGCAGTCAATGTGTTGGTAGAATTTAGGTAGCCTTGTACTCAAATTAGCTTTTTATAAAATTCCCAGCTACAATAAATTCAGCCTCAGGATATATGGTTTCCAGTTTCCAGTTTAGTCCAGTGAAGGAAGTAACTCTCTCTCTCTCTCTCTCTCTCTCTCTCTCTCTCTCTCTCTCTCTCTCTCTCTCCTTGGATGGATGGGTGGGTGGATGGAGGCAGGGAGAGAGAGAAGGGGGTGAGAGAGAAGGGGGGACAGAGAAAAGGGGGGGGGCAAAGAGGGGGGGGGAAGAGGGGGGACAGAGAGAGAGGGCGTGCAGAGAGAGAGGGGGGGGGGCAGAGAGAAGGGGGAGTACAAAGAGAGAGGTGGGGACAGAGAGAAGGGGGAGTACAGAGAGAGGGGGGGGACAGAGAGAAGGGGGAGTACAGAGAGAGAGGGGTGGACAGAGAGAAAGGGGAGTACAGAGAGAGGGGGGGACAGAGAGAAGGGGGAACAGATGTAGGAGAAGGAATATCATCTGATAATTGAAAAAGCTTGTTTTTTCCTCCTTTCGCTATGTTAATTATATATAACAAGTCCTTTAGTGCATGTCTAGGCTTCCGTGGATGTCACGTCAACAGTGTTTAGAGTGAGGCTGAAACAGGTCCTATCAATAAGAGGATTGGCTGCTGAGTACTTGAAAAGAGATTCAGTTTTAATACCAGTATCGCTTTTTCTTTGGCTATTATGGTCAATTCAACTTATAAAAAGAGTAAAAGCATAAATGAATGCATTTCGGTTATACAGTAGCTATGGAATTGTTATTACACTTGCTTTTCACTCCATGGTAATGGTTTAATGTGCAGCCTTGGTGAACTGGTATACCACCAAACAGTCGCCAAACTAAAGCCCTCCTGAGAACTGTCAGGACCTCATTTTAAGTTCTTAGAAATGCTTAATCATTTAGTTTTGTTATATGCACGAAAAAGCCAAAGTGTAGGCTTATTCTATGAATGGAGAAGGCCAGAACATGCCTCTACCCAGAATGCTATTTTTAGAAGCTGTCAGCTCTCTGTCCTGTCTCACATAAGGAGAAGGAGACGAGAGAGAGATGGGGGGAGAGAGGGGGGGAAGTCAGGCAGGAAAGAAGGAGACGAGAGCGAGGGGGGGGGGGGGGGGCGGTAGGCAGGAAAGAAGAAGATGAGAGAGAGATATATATATATATAGAGAGAGATATATATATAGAGAGAGAGATATATATATAAGAGAGAGAGATATATATATATATAGAGAGAGAGATTTATATATATAGAGAGAGAGATATATAGAGAGAGAGATATATATATATAGAGAGAGAGAGATATATATAGAGAGCGAGTATATATATATAGAGAGAGAGAGATATATACAAGAGAGAGATATATATATATATATATATATAAGAGAGAGATATATATATAGAGAGAGAGATATTATTATAGAGAGAGATATATATATATATATAGAGAAGAGATAATATAGAGAGAGATATATATATATATAGAGAGAGAGATATATATATATATGAGAGAGAGATATATATATATATATTACG
>NC_036873.1:4500618-4523212 GCF_002910315.2 Salvelinus sp. IW2-2015
CCACAGCACATGGCTACAGCAGAGCCTGGACTTGCTAGAGCAGTACTGCCAGACCTGGCCCTGGCAGTAAACCCAAAAAGACTAAAATATGATTTCCAGAGAAGATCCAGATCTCAGGGAATTAGACCAAAGTTTCCAATTGGTACAAAATATATAGAGTTCTGACACATACTAATTACTTAGGCTTAAAAATAAGCTCAACTGGACACCTTAATGAGGCAGTGAATGAACTGAGAGAGAAGCACGCAGGGCATTCTAAGCCATTAAAAAGCAAATTCAAATTGAAATACCTAAAATTTGGCTAAAACTAATTGAATATGTCATTGAACCAATTGCACTTTATGGCAGCGAGGTGTGGGGTCCACTTGCAAAACAAGATTTCATCAAATGGGACAAAACACCCATTGAAACCCTGCATGCGAGAGTTCTGTAAGATTATCCTACATGTCCAGAGGAAAACTACAAACAATGCATGCAGGGCAGAATTAGGCAAATATCCACTAATAATAAAAACTCAAAAAAGAGCAATTCAGTTTTGGAAACATCAGTTTTGGAAACACCCTCTCATATCACTACCAAGCCCTGCAATGCCAAGAGCTGAGCAAAGAAAAGAGTCCCCTCATCCAGCTGGTCCTGGGGCTGAGTTCACAAACCTGTTCTACTAACACACTGAAGCCTCAGGACCAGAACATCCAATCAATCAGGATAAACCAAATTACAACACAGTCAAAACAAAACTAATTGCTTATTGGGAAACACAAGACAAACACAAAAGCAAAATGCAGTGCTATCTGGCCCTAAATCGACAGTACACTGTGGCTAAATATTTGACCATGGTTACTGATCAAACCTTAGAAAAACATTGACAAAGTACAGGCTCAGTGAGCACAGCCTTGCCATTGAGAAGGGTAGACACAGGAAAACCTGGCTCCCTGTAGAGGAAAGGCTGTGCAACCACTGCACAACAGCAGAACCTGACGGAGCTGCATTTCTGACAAAATGTCAAAAATATAAAACAATTAGAGAGTGTCATTTCCCCAAATTTGAAACCCTTATTCAAGGTTTCGAAGACCTCTGATGAGGATAGGCTACCCGTCCTGCTGGGGGAGGACGCAGAGAGCTGTGGGTTGGCAGCGCACTACATTGCTGCCTGCCATAAGTTGAGGGAAGTGTCTGACAGACCAATCAACCTGCACATGTACTCTACTGTATGCTTATTGTTATTGTTGAATGTATGATTATTTTGACACTTGGTTACTGTTGTCCCGTTGACAATTTTGATTCTCATTTTTATATTGTAATATCCATAATAAGCTTTGGCAATATGTACATTGTTACGTCATGCCAATAAAGCAAATTGAAAGGAGAGAGGAGAGAGACCTCTTCAATTCTCTCTGCTGCTCTCTCAGTCATCTAAAAATACATCTTCGTTTCCTTTTCTCCCTCTCGTTAATTGAAGCACAACATAATCCTAATTAGCCAGGAGTGAGGAAGCAGGCGTGCTAAGGCGTGAGGAAGCGTTGGCAATAAGGACATGACAGGCCCATGAAAGATGCAGGTAGAAGAAACTACATTATTCAGCCTGCAATGCCTCCTTCCTCACTGTGCACTTTACTTCACTGGCTGAATAAGGCCACACTTAGGMTGCATCTGAAATAGGGCCTGGTCAAAAGTAGTGCACTATATAGGGAATATGCGCGCCATTTCGGACACACCCTCACTCTAGCTAGGGCTGTGGTAGACTGGAGCCTCACACTTCATTGGGCACTTCCCTGGCTGGCTGGCTGACTGTAAACAAGTCTATAGTTACATTAGACAGGCAGCCCAGTTCTGATCTTTTTCCCACTAATTGGTATTTTGACCAATCAGATCAGTTCTAAAAAAGATCAGACGTGAGAACATCTGATTTGATTGGTCAAAAGACCAATTAGTGGAAAAAATATCCGAATTGGGCTGCCTGTCTAAACACAGCCAAAGAAGCTGAACAAGGCCTCACTTAGGCCTAGGAGTAATCTAGCACTACAGTTAGCTGTGAAAGCCTGGAGCGATTGTGTTGTTATGAGAAGGAAGAAAAAGTTTGATTTTTGAGTTAGAATCGTATTTCGTGACATTCCTCTGATATTTTTTCCACTAATTGGTCTTTTGACCAATCAAATCAGATGTTCTCACGTCTGATCTTTAGTAATAGTAAAAAATTATAATAAGGCCAAACGTATAATATTGGATCGTGGTGCAGTTAGCTGGAGACGTGGAGTTAAAGACCTGCAGTTATTTTTCTGTTATGTGAAAGAAGACCAAGGTTGAATTCCCGAATTGGAACCGTGTTCTCTGACATTGCTGGTTGTAAGAAACGGCAATAGAGCTCTGCTGATGTCGAGAATGTTGTGAACCATACAGCATGTTCAGTCTGTGAATATTGAAACCATCTTGAATTGAGTTAAAAAGGCCTTACTGTTTCGGCTCAAAGTCATTTAGATGAGCAATATGAATTTTCTACTTTTCAAATGTAGATGTAAATGTACATTCATAAATGTCAATTCATGAATTGTTCATTCTTTCAACGATGTAGTCAAGCTAATCGCCACTAAGATGAACACGTCACCATCAACCCATTATCTTGTGTGTGCATTCTGTTTTCTTTGAATGAGTCACAGATTTCCAAAGCAGAAGCGTGAAGACGCTTGTCCCACCATTATTCTTAGCGTTGGTGTTGATGATGCCATACGAAAACATAATTAGATTTCACAATAAGAGGTCCCATCTTTCAACTCTAACTGTGTGGAACAGCCTGAGGAAGGCTCTGTGCATATTCACTAAACCTCATCACATAATTGTAGCCTAATTTGGGATGGAAGATTATTTTGWGTGTTTCTGCACAGTCCGACWGCAATGGACTCGACCTCAAACACTCCCGTTGTATCTTACCTGTGTTATAGTGCTTGGTGCAGTATCTCAGATCCGTCTCGTCCTTCATTATGAACTGTGGGAGGGTCAACCCATCAGCTACCTGGACTGGTCCATTCTCCTGCCACTCAAAGATCAGGTCRTTCATTGTGTAGCCAACTGGAAAAKAAGAGAGGCGGRMMATGCAATCAGATAATATAGCCTAGGCCCGGGTTACTGTACAGTAAAAGCACTGTGTGTCAACAGCTGACGTAAAAAAGTCTTTATAAATACATATTCACTTGATGATTTATACATCTCATATCTCCACCTAGACCAGATTTATGGGAAGATCAAAACATCATGGATACCCTTTGTGTTATATGCTGTATCATACATGAAATGTCAACGCCATAGATTACACTGCATCAAGGATAAGTTGTTCATGTCAATAGATCAACCAGGAATCAATGTTGCTAATGTCGCACTGTCTTCTGTGCTAAAGGAATAAGCACTGACAGACTTCATGGGCCAATCCACTATTTAGTATGCCAATCCACAACAACCGTGGATTATAATGGTTTATCCATTCAAAAATGGGTAATTCAGGCAATGATTTCCCAGGATGACTGATGCCTTACAGATAACGGAGTGATTGACGTGAAAGGAGGAGGGATGGATTGTAATGACTGAGGCCTTACAGATAACGGAGTGATTGACGTGAAAGGAGGAGGGATGGAAAGTATTCTAATGTAATCAGTTGAACAAAACGGGCCTGATTCCAAAGCCATGTTGACTTTACGATGATATCTCAGGAACTGCATGTAAAACTGGGACCTTGAAATGGGGGGAAAAAGGAATCCATTCGTTTGTTCCTCGGAATAAGGTCCCAGTTAACTGAGTCCTCGTCATCCTAATGACCTCTTTCCATTTGAAACATTAACATCTCCGATGGGGTCCATCAGCCAGCTACAGGGAACGGGCATTCTAACAGGTATGCACTGTTGTGCAAGACGAAAGAGCTATCCAGTCTCCTGTAGGAAAATATATGTCTTTGAACGTAAGGACACTGAAAGATACCGACAAGAGTTAAATAATCAAGAGAAATTATATGAAATATCTGCAGCTGGATATAGAAGCATCTTGAATATATCTCAACCTTGCATGTAGGCTATTTATCTTTAACCCGAAGTATCCCATGATGCAGTTCACCAGCCCAGGGGACTAGGCAGTGCAGACATTTGGGTTAATATTGGGAGATGGAATGAGTCAAAGCAGCMTCCGCAGTATGAGTCAATGTACTGTAGTCACAACATGACTCAGAACTTCCTCTGCTCCTACGTTCCTATTGGTTCGCACTAATGGCTGATTTTCGAATGCCAGTTTACGTCTTAGGTGGTGGATGAGGTGAGTTTYCCCCTATGTGTGTTTCCCCTATGTTAAGCACTTGGAGCATCTGGAAAAGCACCATGCAAATCCAATAAATGATGACATTATTAGGATAAATACCGGCCATGCATACATTCTAAATGACGCTACAGTATCCCAACAGACCGACCATCATAGCCATTCATTATAATTGATAAGATTTCATAAATGACATAAAATAACCCATGCCTATCTATTCCCCTCCATTCCAGACACCGGGCCTCGACCCATCAACATCATTCCCTTTCCACTTTGAACTCACATTTCAATGGCTAAAGCCAGCCAGAAGGGCCTCACCAACTGTGGTACATAAAATAATGAAATAACGCGAGGCCGTACAAATGAAGACAAATGATCTCCCCAAGCATTAAACAGTACAGCGCCATGGTAACTATCCCCCCGGGCCGCAACTACACTGGACCGGACAGGGTGTGTAAAAATGTATAAAACAATTAATGATGGTGCTCCATGTAATTATAGCGTCTTCTTTCCACATGTTAGAGAGGTGTAGAGGGGGGAGGAACGGGTGAGGGGAGGAGAAGAGGGAGGACGGGGAGGAGGCGGGAGAGTTAGAGGAGACCGAGGGAGGGGGGGGGGTCATTTAGCATGGTCATTACTATTAATATAAATTAATCCACCCTCTGCCACCCCTCTGAACATATTTAATTTGTAGGTAATGAAGGGAGACATAAAGGAGGGCTTCCTACTCGCTATCGGACATTGATTCACTTCCCACTAACTGCAGTGTCTTCCACTATGTCTCCCACATCTGGCCATGTATGCTAACCTATGCCTATACCCAAGTCAAATGATACGCTTTCCTCAACACAGTACCTTGCTTATTAAAAATAGAGTCAAATCCAGAGTCAATTCAAGTTCAGACCAAGTTATAGCACATCATACAGAATGTTACAATACATTATTCATGTTACATCATATGTGCTCCCTCTGTATTCCTTCAATATATTCCTCAAGTCATTGRCTCCAATTCATGCTGATTGGAGTGTTCCTACATGATCGTCCGTGGGTTAACGTGCTTGGCCTATCTGATCCAAGCCGTTCAGCGGCTGGCCGAGCAGAGCAGGCTTTAGTTTAGTGGGTCCAGCGTGTCCACTGCTGCTAGCTCTGTGGGAGTAAAGTGTTATCCTGCGACTGGCGTTATCACAGTCATGTTTTGACTAGAGAGAGCGAGAGAGCGAGGGGAGGGGAGTACTACAAACTCTCTGACACAGAGACAGAGATGTCCCGGCTAAAAGCCTCTGCAGCTGCGACACAGCAGCAATCGGCATGAATTATTTTGCGACACACTCGGGGCCCCTGTGCAAATGTAAGTATTTGCCAATTTGCTACATCTTTAAGTGCACAGCGGACACATCCAGTGCTGTGTCTCCTCAAGTCCACACATCTTTAACAAGGAAACGGAACACTTCCTTTAGTCCATGTGGTAAAAGCTAATAGGGGAGTGTGCTGTAGAGAGATGGGGAACGCATAGCGATCGATGGCCCACAGGAATTGATTTCTGCTGTGTAGGAACCCCACTCACAAATTGAAGCGGCTCATCTTGATGGATGGAGTGGTTGGGACTTGAAATTCACTTAAATGGATTCAGGAAATGGACAAGTGCTACAGGTCAAAATATGGTTGAGATTATGTCGTAATACTACGCGAAAGAAGTGTATATGAATTTTAGTATCTATATACGCAGCTAGATATTGATGTTTTACTCAAGGACAATCTGAAGATTACCCCGTAAAATGTTACAATAATTATGCTCCTTATATGCACATATTCAGCTTGCACTTGATATGCTTATAAATGTCTTCCCTTATTAGAAGTGCAGACTTTTGCATATCTAAATATATGTTAATAACCCTCCACTAACAGCCTTCGTAGCCTTCATAGCCTTCAACTACTGGTCTACTGGCCTGAATGAGTCCATTCCACATGGCCTTAGAGACAGTCCAGGCAGGAAGAGAGCCTAGAGTATTAGGTCAGCGGTGTGTGTGTGTGTGTGTAAGCGAGAGTCTACATTCGTGCATCTGTGTGGTCACAAGAGGACATACCACCCACACTGGCATGACAAGGCATTATTATCCTACCCAGGTAAACCCATGCCCACGCTCTCTCAACCGCAAATCTTATCATATTATTTTACCAGTGACCTCATTATTTTTGGAACTATAAAAAGCTCCCAACTGCCCGTCAGATGAAAAATTCAATCTGAACATCTTACGTCACAGGCTTTTGTAATTTTATTCCAAATATCCACGACGGATACTGCAGTCACAGGGCTATAATGGGTGGATAATATACTAAATACTGCTATTTAATATAATATAATATACTAAATACTACTACAGTAATACTATAGTGCTGTACTCACAGCTCTCTAGCTGCATGATACACGTCTGTACATCCATGGGGAAGTTCTTCAGGTCCATCGGACAGGAAAGGGTTAATGTCAATCTGGAAAACAGACAATAGAAAATAAAAACATTTGAGTATACATCACAACTAGGTATCGTTTGACTAGAAAGGGGCTATACATTAGGCATTCATAACTACTTTGCATATTCATCACCATTATCACGTGCCTTATGAATGTGTTAAGTATGGGTTATGAATGTGTTTTGAATTCCTTTATGTAGGTACCGATCACATTAGGTGGTAGCACGTTTTCTGCTAAAGCCAGACAAAATTGATTCACTGTTTAACGGATTTTCCCCCCAGAAAAGTGAGGTGAGCGAGCCCCCCCCCAAAAAAATAAATCATTAGGGGGATAAGGAATAACAGTACTTTACCACATTGTCCTAGGCTATATGTACATGAAGAATACGCAAAATATTCAATTTCAGACTGATTATCAGATTATTATTATTAATACACATATTAACATTAATGAACATTATTCACATAGGATGTATAATAGAATGCAATATTCTATCATATTCAAAAATCATTGGAAAAAAAAGTTATGTATGAATGTATTATCTGTGCATTAATCTGCTTAATTGTATAGCCTAACAAATTCAAGAATGATTAACAGTAAATAATTGTAATCAAATTAAAATGTTGATGCATAATAATGAGTTCATTACCTGAGTGCATCTCTATAGCTGAGGCGTTAACAAAATATTCATACAAATATGATTAGGCCTCTCATAGACTAGGCCATGTAGAAAGAGGGTCAATCAAGTAAGGTCTGCCAAATGAATGTAGCAGTGGACAAAATACATAAATCCAGCCATACAGTATAACCTTTCATCATCATCATCAAAAAATATATGTTGTTTATAACATGCACAATTAGAAGCATCAAGCTATACAGATCAAACGTGACTGAATTCGAGCCCAGTAACTTCTCACCTTCGACTGTCTCATCTGGCTGCCCCCACCTGCTGATCTGCACGAAGTGTGTGCGTGTCACTGGCGATGTACTTTGCTCGACGTGCTAGCTGTTCTCAACGGCGCATCATCACTTCAAACTGATTCCGTCGTGGTGTTATCGGTTGGCCTACTACTACTGGTAGTACCGGTAAAATGTAAGTTATGAATCGCAAATCACCATACAGCTGACACACTTCGATTTCATCAATCATTTTGACTTCAATTTGATTGTCCAAAATACTATCGGCTTGCACTGCGTCTTTGCTGATGAATGCCCTGATCTCTGATGCAATAACCATGAATTTAACCGACTGTTTGTTTATAATGAGGGACGTCCCACGTTTAACCTGGACACATAAATAGTAGGAATTTGCGCTGGCTTCAGCCATGACAGCATGAGAGAAAAATTAAACATCTGCACGTCGCCTGCAGGTGCCAGCGTGTGTGTTTCACTGTCCAATCCGAGGCTCGAACATGATCTGAGCGCATGATCTGAGGTGGTTTGGTCTCTTGGGAAAGCCTCAAGGGAGAGCGGACAGTGAGTGCATTATAAACAGAGAGCCGCATATATTGGCCAGAAAATAACACATCTGATTAGTACTATTTTTTTTAAATTGGGGTGTGGAGAAAAGTGAGGCGGGGCATCCATTAAACAGTAATTCAACTTTGTCTTACACTCTTAGGAAAAAAAGGTAATATCTAAAAGGGTTCTTCGGTTGTCCCCATAGAAGAACCCTTTTTGGTTCCAGGTAGAACCATTTTGGTTCCAAGTAGAACCCTTTCGAGTTACATGTAGAACCCTTTACACAGAGGGTTCAACATAGAACCCATAATAGTTCTACCTGGAACAAAAAAGGCTTTCCTATGGGGACAGCAGAAGAACCGCTTTGGAGCCCTAAGAGTGTACATTCACATGTATCATGCCTGGACAAATCCTGTCAAGTGTTGAACTAGTAGTGCTGTAAATCGCTGGTGAGGAGAGTTAGAAAGAGAAAGAGATGAGAGAGAGAGAGGAAAAAGAAAGTGTCAAAGAGGAGAGAAAGAGAGAAGCAGAGAGATGAGAAGGATGGAGAGAGAGACATCCAGTTGGAGGAGAGGGAATGAAAGAATGAGAAAAAGGATAGAGACAAAACAAAGAAGGCTGACGGTTTTAATTACGTCCTCCACCCCGGAGGCGCCAGGCTGCGGACGGACTCCATGGCCGATGGGATTCCTCCGCTCCGTCGTGTCATATCCTCTCAGCCTTCCATCACAGCTTTCTACGGCCCCGCCACTACACAACTCCATAACTCAACCCGACTGATGCCGTCGACTCAAGGCTTTCAAGCCTGGAACCCCCAAAAATTGTTCAAAGGGTTCTCCTATGGGACAGCCGACGAACCCTTTAAGATTCTAGATAGCACCTGTAGTGGATTGAATGTTACGAGTTTGGATRAATTGTTCAAAGGGTTCTCCTATGGGACAGCCGACGAACCCGTTTAGATTCTAGATTGCACCTTTTAGAACCCTTTTAGATTCTAGATAGCACCTGTAGTGGATTGAATGTTACGAGTTGGGATAAGACTCGGTGTGAGTTATGGGCCATTCGACGGGCCTATAGTCTGATTATGTGATTGATGTATCAACGTAAGATGGTCATTTGATGATGCTTAGTGTAACGCACGTTGTCGGGAGAAGGAGAAGAGGACCAAGGTGCACCGTGGTAAGTGTTCATATTATTTAATAAAATACGCAACACTTGACAAAACAACAAACACGACAAACGAACAGTCCTGAAAGGTGAAACAAACACTAAACAGGAAACAACCACCCACAAACACAGGTGGGAACAGGCTACCTAAGTATGATTCTCAATCAGAGACAACGATAGACAGCTGCCTCTGATTGAGAACCATACCAGGCCAAACACACAGAAATACAAAACAAGGACAACATAGAACACCAGACATAGAATGCCCACCCAAACTCACGCGTGACACTTAGGCCCACACCTCTTGAGGGTTTTTCACACTACTGAGCCGAATTGAGCTGAGCCAAACCAAGCTGTACTGAGCTAGCCTGGTAATGAATCCACCAGGGTTGATGGAATTATCCGAGCCCAGTTTGGTTAAGTTAGGTATTATAACGCGAAAAGGGTGTTAGTGGGATCCATACTGTACACACTCACCGTATAGAATAGAGGACGTTGCCGTTCTTGAATATTCTTAACAGCTTGTTGTCTGTGGTGACTTCGTGGAAATGGGCWCCTTTCTCGTTGGCGAAGAACAAGTCAGGTTTCCAGATAGAGTCCAACATAGAGGGGTCCAGGTCCAGAGAACCGTCAGGGTACTCTGTGTACGCTAACCTGGGGTCGTTCCACTTTTGACGGAGGAAGATGTTCACTCTGTAGTCCTAGTGGATGGAGGGAGGGAGAGGGGAGAGGGAGCGAAAGGAGTAGGGAATTAGTGACAGGTTGTGATTTGCAGTGGACTGCAGGGTTTAAAACATGGTACACTGAGCTACAGTACTGTGTCCTGCCCCTCTGCATTCATCACATTCCCCCAGAGGTCTGAGTTTAGGGTCCTCGTGGTCCCAGCTGATGCTCATGGAGCAGACACCAATGAACCAGGCATAGGGGCACCTACAGGGGCGCGAAGTCCGCATATGGTGGTGACACTTTGGGGACCCGAAGTCAGTACTGTATCCCCCCCTCTAAGGTCCCGGTGGTCCCTGCTGATGTTCAGAGAGCTGACATCAATGAACCAAGGCAGAGAGGACCATGAAGTCCCCATATGGTGGGGACCCGGGGCGCAGATGCGTCGGATGCCTCTGGTGCTCCCGGGATCAACTCCCCTATTCTTTCAGTTCCTTTCCCTGTTCTCTGTGCTGCCGTCACTGTCACTTAGCCAGACGCCACCGTGGCTTTCTAATAAAGCTGATGCTTTATAGGGATTTGCTCATTAATAATGTCCCTTACATCTCTACGTCCGATCCCCATAGTCCATGTCGCAGTGTACGGCCCATGCCCTGTCCAGTTGAATTCATGTACAGTACTGCACAGATTTTATGTTCCATAGGGGTAAAAGCCCTGTCCTAAAGGCACTTCAGGTATCATTTTAATGAATGCTCCAACAATAAACATCTGTTTCAGCCTTTGTTTACTTTCAACTAGGTGATATATAAAAAAAAAAATCATACTTCATTTTAGGGGATACATCAGTCTAAATTGTCTTTTTCCTTACCAGTGTTGCTGAGCAAATACCAAGCTGTAATTACATATCTCGTCTACCTCAGCCGGGTGAAAACGCAAGACATTTTTTATTTGCTTTTATTAGATTTTTCACTAACATTTAGAGTAGATGTTACATAAAGTGCAGTGGAGAGAAAAGGACTGGCATATCCCATCTGAAGGCATCTGCTGTTCGGAGACAACGTCAGTACAGCAGCTCTCCTGCTATCAAACATATGGTGTGGTATTACCATTAGCACTCATCACTTAAAAGGGAATGACAATATCTATCCACTTGAGCTCGTTCAGAGACGAAAAGACAGACAGACCACTGAGAAGAACAGCTGGGAAAATTGGGATAGGTTTGATTAGGCATGACGGTGTTTGTTTTGTTCATGGTCCAGGGCCTGTGTAGTTGTTCGTTTTCATAATGGTTAACGTTAGGCCTCGGCTAGGGAGAGATGATCCCAAATCAGTTGCTAATGGTAGTTCCACAATGTGTATTCGTTCAGCAGCTGATCATGAATAATGACACTGAGCCTGCTCTCTCCCACTCTCTGACACAGACTGAACAGGGTAACACACCTCACATTTGGGAGTTCACTTTTCATTGAACTGACACTGGTGCTCCGAAAAGCTGTGCGATTTCGTCGCTTATTCAACAATCTTTTTTCTCTAATCTGTATGGCGGACAGGCCTCACCCTTCTGGAAATATCTAGCAGCGGTGATCATCCCACATTTTCTGCAATACTCGTCCATCTCTAGTCCTTCTTATAGAAACACACTAACATACTGTAGTCTATACAGGCCCTTGAGGTCTATGGTAAACATACTGTAGTCTATAGGGCCCCTTGAGGTCCTATGGTAAACATACTGTAGTATACAGGCATCTTGAGGTCCTATGGTAAACATACTGTTGTCTATACAGGCACCTTGAGGTCTATGGTAAACATACTGTATGTATACAGGCCCCTTGGGTCCTATGGTAAACATACTGTAGTCTATACAGGCCTCCTTGAGGTCCTATGGTAAACATACTGTAGTCTATAAGGGCCCCTTGAGGTCCTATGGTAAACATACTGTAGTCTATACAGGCCCTTGAGGTCCTATGGTAAACATACTGTAGTCTATATGGGCCCTTTGAGGTCCTATGGTAAACATACTGTTGTCTATACAGGACCTTGAGGTCCTGTTGTACACTTGTCTGACATGACACTGACACAGTCTCCACTTTTGTTTAAAATGTTCTTCCAGAAATCCCATGTGACTCTATTCTACCACGTGACTCTAGTCTACCATGTGACTCTAGTCTACACGTGATCTAGTCTACATGTGACTCTAGTCTACCACGTGACTCTGTGACTCTAGTCTACCACGTGACTCTGTGACTCTAGCCTACCACGTGACTCTAGTCTACCATGTGACTCTAGTCTACCACGTGACTCTGTGACTCTAGTCTACCACGTGACTCTGTGACTCTAGCCTACCACGTGACTCTAGTCTACGGTGACTCTAGTCTACCACGTGACTCTGTGACTCTAGTCTACCACGTGACTCTGTGACTCTAGTCTACCACGTGACTCTGTGACTCTAGTCTACCATGTGACTCTGACTCTAGATTACCACGTGACTCTAGTCTACCATGTGACTGTGACTCTAGTCTAACCACGTGACTCTGACTCTAGATTACCATGTGACTCTAGTCTACCTTGTGACTGTGACTTTAGTCTACCACGTGACTCTAGTCTACCACGTAACTCTAGTCTACCATGTGACTGTGACTCTAGTCTACACGTGACTGTGACTCTAGTCTACCACGTGATCTAGTCTACCAGTGACTCTGTGACTCTAGTCTACCACGTGACTCTAGTTTACCACGTGACTCTAGTCTACCACGTGACTCTAGTCTACCACGTGACTCTAGTCTACCACGTGACTCTAGTCTACCACGTGACTCTGAGACTCTAGTCTACCACGTGACTGTGACTCTAGTCTACCACGTGACTCTAGTCTACCACATGACTCTTTGATTCTAGTCTACCACGCGACTCTAGTCTACCATATGATCTGTGACTCTAGTCTACCACGTGACTCTGTGAATCTAGTCTACCACGTGACTCTATGACTTAGTACCACGTGACTCTAGTTTACCATGTGACCATGTCACTCTAGTCTACCATGTGACCATGTACCATACCACTGTCGCCGCTTCAATAAACAAGGGCAAAACTAGAAGGAAAAAAGTCAACCACTCTAGATAATTAGTCATCCTCCTGTCAAGAATGTTGCTTCCATAATCCACAGCCCTAAATGTTACTCACAGGTCAGGCGGATCTCTGAGGACACACACACTTAGATCTCAACATGGTACCCAATACCCCCTCAACCACAACTCCCTACATACCTCTGCTATCGTTGTGAGTGCCTTTCCATGTATGTGTCACAGTGAGGAACACGACTCATGGCTGTGGCACAGCAGCACATACGTGTTTAGTTGAGCACGGGTAATCTGTGGTATAAGCAGGAAGAACCACCGGACACAGTGGAGACCACAGTGAAGCAAGTACTCTCTCTGTGGAAGCCTCTATGTCACTGCCACTATGATGATCTGCTGACTGGAGGCACAGCACTCACAGATTGAACTTGCTGACCGAGAACTAAAAACTTAACTTAACCTCTCTTGGGTACGTGAGAGGTAGCGTCCCACCTCTTCAACAGCAGTGAAACTGCTGGGCGCAAATTCAAATACAGAAATACTCATTATAAAAATTCAGAAAACAAAACATATTTTACATAGGTTGAAAGATTAACTTCTTGTGAATCCAACCACGGTGTCAGATTTAAAAAATGCTTTACGGCGAAAGCATACCTTACGATTATTTGAGAACATAGCCCACTAGACAAATCATTACAAACAGTAACCAGCCAAGTAGAACAGTTACACAAGTCAGAAATAGAGATACAATTAATCCCTTACCTTTGATGATCTTCATATGGTTGCACTCAGCAGACTTTAATTTACTCAATAAATGTTCCTTTTGTTCGATAAAGTCTCTTTATATCCAAAAACCTACAAAACAATCCAAATTGTATCCGTAACGTTCATAGAAACATGTCAAACGATGTTAATATTAAACCCTCAGGTTGTTTATAGCCTAAATAATCGATAATATTTAAACCGGACAATAACGTCCTCAATTTAAAAGGTAAACAAGAAAGGCACTCTCTCGGTCTCGTGCATGAAAAAGCTCTGTGACACTTTAGGGTTCACTCATTCAGACTGCTCTTACTTCCTCATTTTTTAGGAATACAAGCCTGAAACAATTTCTAAAGAATGTTGACATCTAGTGGAAGGCATAGAAGTTGCAATTTGAGTCCTATGTCAATGGATACTGTAATGGCATTGAATAGAAAACAACAAAAAAAACTTCCTGATTGGATTTTTCTCAGATTTTCACCTGCCAAATCAGTTCTGTTATACTCAGAGACACCATGTTAACAGTTTTGGAAACTTTAGAGTGTTTTCTATCCAAATCTACCAGTTATATGCATATGATATCTTCTGTGCCCGAGAAGCAGGCAGTTTAATTTGGGCATGCATTTCATCCAAAATTCCAAATGCTGCCCCCTACCCTAGAGAAGTTAAGGAAAGAAGTCAAAGAGCAAATCAATTCAAACTAGGGCCAGGAGTTTTTCCAGGTCAGGTCATACGGTCAGGGAAAACGTGTGCCCTATCATAACAAACAAGCCAACCATACTTTCATGGTTGTAAGCTAGGGCACATGTTGCTAGAAATGGTCGATTCCAGAACTCAATTGATGATGCAAACCTCGACTTATGTTGCATGACATCATATATACTGAGTGTACAGAACATTCGGAATGGCTTCCTATAATTGAGTTTCACTCCCTTTTGCCCTCAGAACAGCCTCAATACGTCGGGGCATTGACTCTACAAGGTGTCGAAAGTGTTCCACAGGGATGCTGGCCCATGTTGACTCCAATGCTTCCCACAGTTGTGTCAAGTTGGCTGTATGTCTTTTGGGTGGTGGCCCATTCTTCGCACACATGTAAACTGTTGAGAGTGAAAAACCCAGCAGCATTGCAGTTCTTGACACACTCAAACCGGTACGCCTGGCACCTACTACCATACCACGTTCAAAGGCACTTAAATCTTTTGTCTTGCCCATTCACCCTCTGAATGGCACACATACACAATCCATGTCTCAAGGCAAAAGAAAATCCTTCTTTAACCTGTCTCCTCCCCTTCATCTATACTGATTGGTGGATTTAACAAGTGACATCAATAAGGGATCATAGCTTTTACCTGGGTTCACCTGGTCAGTCTACGTCATGGAAACAATAGGTGTCCTTAATGTTTGTACACTCAGTGTGTGTTGTGTCCACGTGGTAGCTGCATGGTAAAAGTTCTTAATAACCTCTAAAAGGTTGGAAGGGGCTCTACTTTGTCCTTGACTACTATAGTCCATAGAAATACATTGAGTAACACATTCAGAAACGGCAAAACAGAAAGTAAAAAAAGGAATAAGGTTTCAAAGTGTCTGTCCTCCAGTATATCTAGAAGATAAGACAGCTCAGGAAATATTGATGTTTTTTTGGACTGTGACAGAGTCTGGGGAGAGGCTCAGTGAAGCAGAGTAAACGTAGGTTTTATTCCATAATTGACCAACAGAAATGCTTACAAATAACAAAGGCTAGCTTAAACTGAGTCTTTCAGCCCCAACCTGTCTGCTGCTGTCTTCCCCCCCCCCCCCTAAATGGGAGCAGCAGCAGCCTAATCAACTGTTGGGGCTGATTGTCCAGCCAGTCACACACTTGATTGACTTATTACCCTTAGCTGGGCTCCATTAGCCTCCCAACAGGAAAGGCGCCGGAAAGGCGCGGCAAGAGGGCTTGTCAACCCCCAGTGCCACATGGACACATATTTAACTGTTTTTGTTGTCACAAAACTCCTTCCATACTTCCATGAATTTTTGAAAACCGGTACCAGCTTACCTGTAGACGAGTCCCAAAATATAATCTTTCCATAGAGTGTTTTGTAGCCCAAACGGTTCGGATGCTACAGATGTTTTCGTGAGAAGACCGAGATTCTCATGATGAGATTCCCATGATGTCTCATGGTCTGACAAACACCGCTGTAACTCGGTCACCTTCCACCGCAGATGCAGAAGGCCGACATAAGCGGATGCGGAGGATTGAGACGCAGTCCATGCTACAAACTGATTTCTCTAGCTTGAACTGACGGCTTTTGATGGGGATTTTCGGAATTATGTTACCTAGATTGATGCAGTGGTCCAACATTAACACAGCCACCATCTTTAATGTGGTCACTATAGCTTGGTACTATAGGATTGACCACTGAGGTTTATTCTCAGATCTGATCTGTCAAACCAACCCTCGTTGGTTGAGATGAGAGGGGGAGGATGGACACACACACACACACACACACACACACACACACACACACACACACACACACACACACACACACACACACACACACACACACACACACACACACACACACACACACACACACACACACACACACACACACACACACACGCCATAGTAAATAAGAAGTGGCAGTGTGTAGCCTCCCCCGTTGTACTGTATGACACAATGTTTCCATCCATCACTGACAGCAGTTCAATTCCCATGTCAAAGCAGCTCTGTGCTATCAGAAGTCATGTCACAGTCAGAAAGGCTTGTCGTCTGGTCTGCTGCTTGCTGGGAAGGAATCAGAGCCACACAGGGTCAGAGTCCTTTTCTAATCTAATCTAATCATATCAGACCCAGAAAGGAATACATCACATCTCTGTATGTCTCCCTTGTAAGTCTCTAACATAATTATCCAATCCACTCTGTCCCTGTAGCTCAAACAGACTTAACCCACCCACTCTCGGTCTGTCTCTGAATGAAACCTTTTCCCTGTGATGGGCCATGACGCCTTGCGGGTCAGGCCTTAGTGCTCTTCAGTAATGTGCCTCTGTATATTTCTCTCTCTCCCTCCCCCCCTGGAAAATGTTACATCATCTCCCTGTGTGTGTGGAGGAGGACAGATGGTGATGGTGGGAGTAGGACTGCTGCTTCCCCTGAGGGTCTCTAATCCAGCGGTGACATACGGAGGAGAATGATCCCCCTCTCCTGTCTTTTACTCTCTCCACTTTTTTTCCCTTTCTCTCCAGCGTGGCTCCTCTGTCCTTCACTGCACATCCCCTCTTCCCCCCCAGCCACACTGGACTGTGAAATCCCTCCATTTTCTCACTCTTTCCATCTCCTGCAGTTCCATGCCATCCCTCTTTAAATATATTGGAGGCCTCAACATCGTCCTCTTTCACCATCAGACTTATCACATCACTCCATCAATCCCAAATTATGCCTAATGCTAAGAAATGGAAGGATTTGTGTTCACTTCTGTTTTCTCACTTAGCTTCAGATGACTTCATCATCATTTGGCACCTTTGTACATCCATGAAGGGGTACTCATACAAACACCACATTATAAAAACTAAATCACTCATACGCATGTCACTTTCATTATAGACTTGCAAAACAGAGTCAAAGCCAGTGAGCCAATTCTAATCCTTTATGGGTCGTAGTAAAAACATTTCCATCGACATCGACTCATAAGAAACTACCCAAACCCCAAGAACCACTTCAAGCCAATTTGTCTTTTAAATCATCCCCCCATCTTTACGTCTAGCTTCACTGACGCATTTCCATTTGCGTGTATTGATTATTTCATCTAGAGGGAAAGATAGAGAGATCTCTACCTCTACAAACACCACTGGGTCTGTGGTTCCTAAGGCAGCTCTGTAATTGCTGAATGATTTGTGAGGTGCCTGCTGGTTGGGTATCTATAAAGCAGGAAGCCTCGCAGTTGTGTGTGTGTGTGTGTGTGTGTGTGTGTGTGTGTGTGTGTGTGTGTGTGTGTGTGTGTGTGTGTGTGTGTGTGTGTGTGTGAGTAAAGTGAGTTGAGTGAGTGAGTGAAAGAGTGACAAGTGGACGCGTCACTGCAAAGTTAGCGCTGACAGACTGACACAGATGTCCCCTCTTCACATCCGCTGTGTGTGGTGTGTGTGTTTGCGCGCATGTGTGTGGTGTGTGTGTGAGAGTGTGTGCATGCGTGCCTATGCCATTGTGTCTGTGCCATTCAGTAGACATTCAAAGCCTTGCTACAGGGGATCCATTGTCTAGTCCTTTAACTCCATTCCCCATCCAAACCCATCAACTTCATCTCTGATCCACGTCACAGACGCACGTTAAAATAAAACCTTAATCTTTGAGAAACAACCTTTCCATCAGGCACGTTCATGATCTTATTCAAATAGTAAACACCCTCTTATAAAATTATATCTTATTCAGGGGGATGTTTATTGTTTCAGTAAAGTACCCTCACTAATAGCTTAATGGTGCTTGTTTAATTCATCCGTTCAGTGGGGGAGGAAGGGAAGGGAAATGGATTCTTACGTAAGAGATTCTCCCCCAGGAGAGAGTGGAGAAGAGGTCTGAGAGATGCTTGGCCCGGGAAACACGCTGCGTTATGATGTTTCCTTGTCCACATTATCAGTGTGTGTGCCCGGATGCGTGTGTTTGTGAGAGAGTGAGTGAGTGTGTGTGTGTTTGTGTGTGTGTGAGACAAAATGAGAGTGTGTGTACTCCGTCTTGTAGCCTGCTCACTGATACTACCCTGGGAGACACATGCAGGCCCTAATCCTGGGCCTGGGCTGGTAACACGCGGGCGCGCTAAACACACACTACCCCATGTTACACACACACTACCCCCACCCTGTCACGTTGTTTGTCATTGTTTGGCAATGCTACCCATTGGATTTCATTGACTTTCAAATATATGTGTTTGACATTGACTGGAATGAAGGCAGTAAATGTATTTATATGAATATATACGTACCATTGTAGTCTCAGCTATGGAGCCAAAGCTGTTGATGAAAATGTTGCATGATACGTTCACAGGGGGACCTAGACAGAGGAAAATAGCATTAGGAAATATGATATAGCTTACATTTACATTTAAGTCATTTAGCAGACGCTCTTATCCAGAGCGACTTACAAAATTCGTAGAGTCTAAAGGTTCTCACGCCGAACTGCCCATGTGCAGACTATCAAATCAAAGGCACTCCTTCGATATGAAGTTGTTACATTTCATTTTAAGTCATTTAGCAGACGCTCTTATCCAGAGCGACTACAAATTGGTGCATTCACCTTATGACATCCAGTGGAACAGCCACTTTACAATAGTGCATCTAAATCTTTTAAGGGAGGGGGGGTGAGAAGGATTACTTTATCCTATCCTAGGTATTCCTTAAAGAGGTGGGGTTTCAGGTGTCTCCGGAAGGTGGTGATTGACTCCGCTGTCCTGGCGTCGTGAGGGAGTTTGTTCCACCATTGGGGGCCAGAGCAGCGAACAGTTTTGACTGGGCTGAGCGGGAACTGTACTTCCTCAGTGGTAGGGAGGCGAGCAGGCCAGAGGTGGATGAACGCAGTGCCCTTGTTTGGGTGTAGGGCCTGATCAGAGCCTGGAGGTACTGAGGTGCCGTTCCCTCACAGCTCCGTAGGCAAGCACCATGGTCTTGTAGCGGATGCGAGCTTCAACTGGAAGCCAGTGGAGAGAGCGGAGGAGCGGGGTGACGTGAGAGAACTTGGAAGGTTGAACACCAGACGGGCTGCGGCGTTCTGGATGAGTTGTAGGGGTTAATGGCACTCTCTTCGTCCGCCCACGTGTTCTGTAGAAACTATTACACTCAACGGAACGACTTGATTAGTGTAGTGTCAACAACGCAGCCACTGCCAGCTAGCCTACAAAGTCAACAACGCAGGCACTGCTAGCTAGCCTACTTCAGCAGTACTGTATCATTTTAATCATCTTAGTCAATAAGATTTTTTGCAACGTAGGCTTAACTTTCTGAACATTCGAGAGTGTAGTCCACTTGTCATTCCAATATCCTTTGCATTAGCGTAGCCTCTTCAGTAGCCTGTCAACTATGTGTCTGTCTATCCCTGTTCTCTCCTCTCTGCACAGACCATACAAACGCTCCACACCGCGGTGGCCGCGGCCACCCTAATCTGGTGGTCCCAGCACGCACGACCCACGTGGAGTTCCAGGTCTCCGGTAGCCTCTGGAACTGCCGATCTGCGGCCAACAAGGCAGAGTTCATCTCAGCCTATGCCTCCCTCCAGTCCCTCGACTTCTTGGCACTGACGGAAACACATGGATCACCACAGATAACACTGCTACTCCTACTGCTCTCTCTTCGTCCGCCCACGTGTTCTCGCCACCCGAGAGCTTCTGGCAGCGTGGTGGTGCACCGGGATCCTCATCTCTCCCAAGTGGTCATTCTCTCTTTCTCCCCTTACCCATCTGTCTATCGCCTCCTTTGATTCCATGCTGTCACAGTTACCAGCCCTTTCAAGCTTAACATCCTTATCATTTATCCCCCTCCAGGTTCCCTCGGAGAGTTCATCAATGAGCTTGATGCCTTGATAAGCTCCTTTCCTGAGGACGGCTCACCTCTCACAGTTCTGGCCGACTTTAACCTCCCCACGTCTACCTTTGACTCATTCCTCTCTGCCTCCTTCTTTCCACTCCTCTCTTCTTTTGACCTCACCCTCTTCACCTTCCCCTACTCACAAGGCAGGCAATACGCTTGACCTCATCTTTACTAGATGCTGTTCTTCCACTAACCTCATTGCAACTCCCTCCAAGTCTCCGACCACTACCTTGTATCCTTTTCCCTCTCGCTCTCATCCAACACTTCCCACACTGCCCCTACTCGGATGGTATCGCGCCGTCCCAACCTCCGCTCTCTCTCCCCCGCTACTCTCTCCTCTTCCATCCTATCATCTCTTCCCTCTGCTCAAACCTTCTCCAACCTATCTCCTGACTCTGCCTCCTCAACCTCCTCTCTCCCCTTTCTGCATCCTTTGACTCTCTATGTCCCCTATCCTCCAGGCCGGCTCGTCCTCCTCCTCCGCTCCGTGGCTCGACGACTCATTGCGAGCTCACAGAACAGGGCTCCGGGGCAAGCGAGCGGAAATGGAGGAAAACTCGCCTCCCTGCGGACCTGGCATCCTTTCACTCCCTCCTCTCTACATTTTCCTCCTCTGTCTCTGCTGCCAAAGCCACTTTCTACCACTCTAAATTCCAAGCATCTGCCTCTAACCCTAGGAAGCTCTTTGCCACCTTCTCCTCCCTCCTGAATCCTCCTCCCCCCCCCCTCCCCCCCTCCTCCTCTCTTGCAGATGACTTCGTCAACCATTTTGAAAAGAAGGTCGACGACATCCGATCCTCGTTTGCTAAGTCAAACGACACCGCTGGTTCTGCTCACACTGCCCTACCCTGTGCTCTGACCTCTTTCTCCCCTCTCTCCAGATGAAATCTCGCGTCTTGTGACGGCCGGCCGCCCAACAACCTGCCGCTTGACCCTATCCCCTCCTCTCTTCTCCAGACTATTTCCGGAGACCTTCTCCCTTACCTCACCTCGCTCATCAACTCATCCCTGACCGCTGGCTACGTCCCTTCCGTCTTCAAGAGAGCGAGAGTTGCACCCCTTCTGAAGAAACCTACACTCGATCCCTCCGATGTCAACAACTACAGACCAGTATCCCTTCTTTCTTTTCTCTCCAAAACTCTTGAACGTGCCGTCCTTGGCCAGCTCTCCTGCTATCTCTCTCAGAATGACCTTCTTGATCCAAATCAGTCAGGTTTCAAGACTAGTCATTCAACTGAGACTGCTCTTCTCTGTATCACGGAGGCGCTCCGCACTGCTAAAGCTAACTCTCTCTCCTCTGCTCTCATCCTTCTAGACCTATCGGCTGCCTTCGAATACTGTGAACCATCAGATCCTCCTCTCCACCCTCTCCGAGTTGGGCATCTCCGGCGCGGCCCCACGCTTGGATTGCGTCCTACCTGACAGGTCGCTCCTACCAGGTGCGTGGCGAGAATCTGTCTCCTCACCACGCGTTCTCACCACTGGTGTCCCCCAGGCTCTGTTCTGGGCCCTCTCCTGTTCTCGCTATACACCAAGTCACTTGGCTCTGTCATAACCTCACATGGTCTCTCCTATCATTGCTATGCAGACGACACACAATTAATCTTCTCCTTTCCCCCTTCTGATGACCAGGTGGCGAATCGCATCTCTGCATGTCTGGCAGACATATCAGTGTGGATGACGGATCACCACCTCAAGCTGACCTCGCGCAAGACGGAGCTGCTCTTCCTCCCGGGGAAGGACTGCCCGTTCCATGATCTCGCCATCACGGTTGACAACTCCATTGTGTCCTCCTCCCAGAGCGCTAAAGAACCTTGCGTGATCCTGGACAACCCCTGTCGTTCTCAACTAACATCAAGGCGCGGGCCCGTTCCTGTAGGTTCATGCTCTACAACATCCGCAGAGTACGACCCTGCCTCACACAGGAAGCGGGCGCAGGTCCTAATCCAGGCACTTGTCATCTCCCGTCTGGGATTACTGCAACTCGCTGTTCTGGGCTCCCTGCCTGTGCCATTAAACCCCTACAACTCATCCAGAACGCCGCAGCCCGTTCTTGGTTGTTTCAGACTGCGGTGGCTCATACAACTGCAATCCCTGGCTCTCTCTCTGGTCCGTGGACTTTCGCTCATCTTGAAGCTCCGCATTCTCTCTTCTT
>NC_036873.1:4525079-4532308 GCF_002910315.2 Salvelinus sp. IW2-2015
TATGAAAATTGCTCCACTGACCACTCCATCCCATTTCCCCTTCCTGCTCAAATGTGTGGATGGATGTGGCCACGTGACTACCACACTGATAGATCACATACCCTGTGGAGTCCTATTTTCAGCTGAATCCCTTTGATTAGGCTAACAAACCCTTCTCTAGACCATGGCCTTATCACAAACTCCTTCATGAACACTTTCTTTACTCATTGTATTGAACATGGCCTACATGATGTCAATCAGGACAGCTTAGTGTGATGGCAAGCTTTCGTGGACGGCCTTCTACTCCTACTTCTTTTTGGGTAGTCACCGCAACTCCATCTGACTCGTATTCCTTGTTTTGCCAAGATAAAAAGTGACAAAAGAAACAGAACGTGTCTTTTACTTCCAGACAGACCATTCTGTTAACTCCCATTCCAATGCCAGGCCTCTGCCATGAGGGACAGGGCCAGGGCTGGAGGCAATCGGTCCCTGGGCCTGGCCAGCAGTATGGTAAACACTAGAACGATGGGACCTCTTGGCTAAACGGAGAGTAAACAACGTCTGTTCTGACTCCATTTAGGAACTGTTCACTTCGGCCTCAGTCAGCAGCTAACAGCCACCTGACGTTGTGTTGGATGTTACTTGTATACGGTACATAATGAAAGGATTTTGGGGGTGATATGGGAACTTTATTCTGGAAAGTTTATTTGTGGATATTCATGTAAATACGTCACATCAGTCGATGAACCGAAGGATGAACTGACTTGCTCATTGGGTAAAGAGGAAAGTTACATTTAATGTTTGGCCTGAATTTAACTTGTAACTGCCAGTTCTACTTTTGGCCAGAAACAAACTGTAGGCCTATACTGTACCTTTAAAGTTGGGCCTAATTCTGGCGTCGTAGCCTGAGGTTCTCCCCATGAGTTTGTCCAAGAAGTCGGAGGGTGACGGAGGATGCACTGCTCTCCCCCGAGGACTCTCTGGCTCTTTAGACGCCACCAGACTAAAAGGATGGAGAGAGAGAGAGAGAGAGAGAGAGAGAGAGAGAGAGAGAGAAGAGACACACAGAGAAAATACAGACTTTAGTGAAATGCGCAGCAGAGGTAACCCAGGCCATTAATGTACACACTAACACTAATGTCCTCTGACATCATAATGCATATTCGGGACTTTTCTTTTGTGGCCAAAGTAGCTGAGGCCGAAGAAATGTATTTAGATTCACAGAGAGAGAAGGAGAGGGGTAGAGAGATGGAGGGAGGGAGAGAGAGAGAGAGATGGAGAGAGAGACAACAGAAAGAAAGAGAAAGAGATAGTGAGGGACAGATGGAGAGAGAGAGAAAGACAGAGTGGCTGACCAGACAGATATAGGAACCATCTAACATTGAATGTGTTTGTTAATTACAGTTCCTCTCGCAGGACTTTCACTGTATCAATACAATAGAAGGCTCCATATGTTGCAGTATCATTACAGCAAACCTCAATCTGTGAAATGAGATAGAACAGCTGAATAKAACAGGGGTCTTTCGTGGCACCAATAACGCTCCACACGAAATATTCAAACATAAATATTAACAGCTGTCGATATGAATTTCCTAAAGGCAAAAAACGAAAAGGTTAAAAATACATTTGATACGGCATCCTAGACACCCCATCCACTAAAAGTCCTTATTCATTATCCAGAGGGAAGCTCAGGGGATGACACGCTTATTTGCTATGCATTGGATTGGAACCCGCTTTCTGATGCTGTTCCCTCTATTGCTAAACCCCCAATCCCTGAGAGAATTCCTGGGTAACTCATCAAATATGCTCAAGTACTTTGTGCCGTAGCCCAGAGCAAACGGCATACACAACCYTCATCTTGTCTTTTTAGACAGAGTTTTGGCATGGGGATTTGAAAACATACAAAATAAAAATAAAAATAAAAAAGACAACATCCGCTTTGCAACAAAAAAAAACAACTGTTGACAGCGAGAGGACAATCGCCAAAACATAAACAGTGATTCTACTCCAAGATTCTCTTCCTCCCTATAGCACATCACAATGCCAGCACAAAAATCCTCCATCAAGTATTTATTCACAGCTGTCAACCCACGTTGGCAGTAAAAGTAAAATCCTGCTCGAGGGAGAGAGCGAGGGAGTGCGAGACTGCGAGTCATTATGGYATAGCCCCGTTARCCCAATGACTAATTAAAACATCAAAGCCTGGCATCTTCTCTCTCTTTCTCTCTTCTAAGGAAAATTACAGGTAGTAGAAGTATATAAAGTCTTCTCATAAATGAGCTGGGCCACTGTATCTCGCTCCCCCAGTGGATCACATGTTAGACGGTGCTACCGGTGCTCTCTTTAAGCCCTGACACCTAGGACAAGGCAAGCAGTTTTTTCCTGGAGAGCAGTAGAAATCAGTTGTGCTTTAAACCTGGTTCTTGGAGACCCCCCATGGTGTACAGGTTAAGTTCCTGCCTTGCTCTAAGGCTGCGTCTACACAGGCAACCTGATTCWGATCCTTTTYCCCCCACTAATTGGTCTTTTGACCAATCAAATCAGCTCTGAAAAAGATCTGATGTGATTGATCAAAAGACCGATTAGCGGAAAAAGATCAGAATTGGGCTTCCTGTGTAAACAGACCTTCTCATCTGATACGAATACAGACAATGAAGGTTACAGTAATTTGTTTAAAAACATCAAACATTCATTTTCTAATTGCATGACCACATAAYATAGCTTCCTTACTGTAAGTGGTGTGAAGTCTTACACTGTCCGACTTCACAGAGACATCTAGATTGACTCATTTCAGTGTTAGAAACCAGCAGTAGGCATAATCCCATGCTGTCTGCATGCCACGGACAAAACAAAAACAAGCTGGTTGAAAATGAAAACAATAATTTCCAAAGGGGATTTAGGTTAAGAAGAACAACATTTGCCCCCGGCTGAATATACAATACGAAAAGAGGGAACATTTGGAACAAACAAAACGTTGCCAGCCTTAATTAACTCAAAAGAACCACACATACGGAACAGTACGCAACGGAACGTGATTGGTCAATTTCACAAGGCCTCAATTCGGAAATATAATTTGTGCTCAGTTACCAGTTATAGTGTACATGAGCACTTATATGCCATGAAATGAAAAATWGTTTTTTCCTGGTCCGGTCACATGGTCAGGCAAAAATAAGGGCACAAAGTAKGGATAGACATKTACAGCTCTAATAATAAGCCACTGAAAACATTCCCAAAATGCTATTGTTTTCATATTCCACATATTCCAATACTGATATTATTTAAATCAAAGTTGATCAAATCAAACTTTATTTGTCACCTGCGCCGAATACAACATGTGTAGACCTTACCGTGAAATGCTTACTTACAAGACCTTAACCAACAGTGCAGTTCAAGAAAGAGTTAAGAAAATAATTACTAAATAAACTACAATAAAAAATTATAAAAAGTAACACAATAAAATAACAATAACAAGGCTATATACAGGGGGTACCGGTACCGAGTCAATGTGCGGGGTTACAGGTTAGTCTAGGTAATTTGTACATGTCGGTAGAGGTGAAGTGACTATGCATAGATAATAAACAGCGAGTAGCAGCAGTGTAAAAAACAAATGTGGGGGGTGTCAATATAAATAATCCGGTGGCCATTTGGTTAATTGTTCAGCAGTATTATGGCTTGGGGTTAGAAGCTGTTAAAGAGCCTTTTGGTCCTAGACTTGGCGCTCCAGTACCGTTTGCCGTAGCAGAGAAAACAGTCTATGACTTGGGTGACTGGAGTCTGACAATTTTCGGGGATTTCCTCTAACACCGCATAGTATGTAGGTCCTAGATGTCAAGAAGCTTGGCCCCAGTGATGTACTGGGCCATACGCACCACCCTTTTTAGCGCCTTACAGTCATATGCAGAGCAGTTACCATACCAGGCGGCGATGCAACCGGTCAGGATGCTCTCGATGGTGCAGCTGTATAACTTTTTGAGGATCTGGGGACCCATGTCAAATCTTTTCAGTCTCCAGAGGGGGAGAAGGTGTTGTCGTGCCCTCTTCACGACTGTCTTGGTGTGTTTGGATGATAGTTTGTTGGTGATGTGGACACCAAGGAACTTGAAACTCTCAACCCACTCCACTACAGCCCAATGATGTTAATGGGGGCCTGTTCGGCCCGCCTTTTCCTATAGTTATGTAGTCCACAATCAGCTCCTTTATCTTGCTCACATTGAGTGAGAGGTTGTTGTCCTGGCACCACACTGCCAGGTCTCTGACCTCCTCCTGTCTCATCGTTGTCGGTGATCAGGCCTACCACTGTTGTGTTGTCAGCAAACTTAATGATGGTGTTGGAGTCGGGTTTGGCCATGCAGTCGTGGGTGAACAGGGGGTACAGGGGGGACTAAGCACCCCTGAGGGGCTCCAGTGTTGAGGATCAGCGTAGCAGACGTGTTGTTGCCTACCCTTACCACCTGGGGCGGCCCGTCAGGAAGTCCAGGATCCAGTTGCAGAGGGAGGTGTTTAGTCCCAGGATCCTTAGCTTAGTGATGAGCTTTTGGGCGCTATGGTGTTGAACGCTGAGCTGTAGTCAATGAACAGCATTCTCACATAAGTGTTCCTTTTGTCCAGGTGGGAAAGGGCAGTGTGGAGTGCGATTGAGATTGCGTCATCTGTGGATCTGTTGGGGCGGTATGCGATTTGGAGTGGGTCTAGGGTATCCGGGAGGATCCTRTTGATGTGAGCCATGACCAGCCTTTTAAAGCACTTCATAGCTACTGATGTGAGTGCTATCATTTAGGCAGGCTACCTTAGCTTTCTTGGGCACAGAGACAATGGTGGCCTGCTTGAAACATGTTGGTATTACAGACTCGGTCAGGGATAAGTTGAAAATGTCAGTGAAGACACTTGCCAGTTGGTCTGCGCTTGCTTTGAGTACAAGTACTGGTAATCCATCTGGCCTTGTGCCTTTGTGAATGTTGACCTGTTTAAAGGTCTTGCTCATATTGGCAACCGAGAGAGTCATCACACAGTAGTCCAGAACAGCTGGTGCTCTCATGCATGCTTCAGTGTTGCTTGCCTCGAAGCGAGCATAAAAAGGCATTTAGCTCGTCTGGTAGGCTCGCGGCTGGGTTTCCCTTTGTAGTCCATAATAGTTTTCAAGCCCTGCCACATCCGACGAGCGTAAGAACCGGTGTAGTAGTATTCAATCTTAATCCTCTATTGACGCTTTGCTTGTTTCATCACGTACACAGTTTAGAGCAGGTATAAACAGTGCAGTGAGTTGCAAGCTCCCTCAACAGTGTTAAGTTAAGAAAAGAACAAGTAAGAAGAAGATATATATATATGCATAAAGAGATATAGTTCCTATACATAGTGTATACAGTAGCTTATAGTTATAACAAGACTCCCATCGACCAGCTGTGACATCACTGCTCAGCCTCTGCTAACAACGATAGGTCAAAGGTCACTGTAAGCGATTAGGATTAAGCCTTAATTTAGGATTAACCCTGATTTGCCTAGTTAAATAAAGGTTAAATATAATTRCAAATAAAATGRTGTATGCGTGTGTAGATACCTTCATGTGTCTTTTTGCACACGTGTGTGTGTGTGAGACCTGGTTGTGTGTGTGGGGAGGGGGAGAAAGCAGAAAGAAATGTTCCAGTATTATAGCATTACTCCATTCCGAGTGTCCAGAGCTGTGCCCTAGCCGAGGCCCGAGGCCCGAGGCCCGAGAGCCCCCAACCCACTTACCTCAGCAAGGATCGTCTGAGTGCCGTATGGATTTATAGTACCTCGTCCACATTCTCTTACTTCACTCTTTCTGTCAGTTCCAGTTGTACTGATTACATATAGCCTGGCTCCTTGTTTCTAATGGTCAAGAGAGCAGAMACAGACTGGCACCCAGGCTAGATTACATCATGTTTATCAAGGAAACAACCGTTGAATGGATAGTTCAGGCAAAATCTATATTTGGGTGGAATAACCCTTACCTTAAGATGTGTCTACAGCCCTATAATGATAGGATCCACAATAATCCATTGTAAACATCTGCCACAGCTAGGAGCTAGCATAATTAGCATTGTGAAAACTCATGAATGTAAACAGCGGCACCGATGTTAGCAAAACTGCATTGCCAGCTGAAACGTCCTAAAAAACACGTTAAACTAAGTTTGGTAGTTGGTGGAATTTACAGGGATTTTTATCGTTCAGACTGCTGAAATAAATTTTGTCACTCGAAAGTGGAACGATTCCCTTATGTTGTCTCACAGCCGCATCTCTTTCTGTTTGCTGTAACATGGACAATAAAGTTGTATTATACTGTATTGTATTCCATTGGGCACTCAGATGCGGATTGATTACCAGCTGTGAACAAACTCACCCGTGGCTTGATGGAGCATTGGAATATTCTGGAATTCTCGCGGTGAAGAAAACATGAACAGGTCCTTCGCCAGTGGCAGATGTCAACAATGGTTTATTKTRGATTCTCTCACTWTRGGCCTTCAGACACATCTTAAGGTAAGGGTAATTGCCCCCAAATATAGATGTTGCCTGAATTATCCCTTTAACCTCCAGCTATGAGATTTCCCTACGTTTGATCCCAATCCAATATCTTTATTCCAGCCCCATCTCAAACCAGCCCCACAACGAGCCATTGTAAATCCAACTTGTCACAACTTGATTTAGTGCTTGAGTTGGTGGCTGCAGGGGGAAAGCTGAAAGACTTTGAAAGACTCTTGAAGGAAGACAGCGACATGATATCTGCCAGAACCTATCCTTATACACAGAAAGACTTAACAATAGTACACAAGAAAAATTGTCCTGGAGGGTACAAACTAACATCAATTAAATTGAACATATAAACATTGATGTCACTGCCTACTGTACAACCCCGCATCAGCACTACATGGTGAATCTCCTCCTGGTTTGACAGATAAGATCTCTGCTCTCTGAATAACCTAGTGATAGGAGACTGTCTTTACGCTGAATACAGGAGAAATTCCTAAATAATTTCACATTACTCAGCACCAGTTACCTATGAGGATATGGGGAATTTGCATATTTATCCCTTGTGGCAGAAGATACTGAGGGAAAATATATACTGAGTAATGCTGAGAGAGCTACAATATGTCTGGTATGGGATTTGGGCTGGATACATCTGACCCCCCTGATGATGGCGATAGAGAGACTACTGACAAGGCCTCCTGAGGCAGCAAGTAACCTCCTTGACTGGGGTCTCACTCGTGGAGCTCCATGACAGTGACAGACAGGGT
>NC_036873.1:4532929-4533683 GCF_002910315.2 Salvelinus sp. IW2-2015
TCTGTGGACTGTTCTCTATCCAATCTCGACTGTTCATATCCACATCTTACTGTTCTCCTATCCACTCGCGACCTGTTCTACCAATCTGTGCACTGCTCATCTCAATCCATATCTGTTCTCCACGTTCGACGTCCTTATCAATTCTGGACTGTTCTATATCCAATCTGCCTACTCCGTTCTCCTATCTTCCAATCCCTGTCGACTGTTCTTACTCCAATCCTGTGCCCTGTTCTCGTATCAATACCCTCTGACCTCTTCTATTATCCAGCATCTGTTCCGGACTGTTCTCCCCTATCCAACTCTCCCCGGACTGAATTCATTAACATAACCGGGCCTCTGCCTTCACTACACTCACACTGGGGCCTCCTCTTCACTCTCTCTCCCAGATTGGATAGAGAACAGTCACAGATTGGATATAGAACAGTCACAGATTGGATATAGAACAGTCACAGATTGGATAGAGAACAGTCACAGATTGGTTATAGAACAGTCACAGATTGGATAGAGAACAGTAGCAGATTTGATATAGAACAGTCACAGATTGGATAGAGAACAGTAGCAGATTTGATATAGAACAGTAGCAGAATGGACTTAAATGAACCCTTCTGGGTCAAAGGCGCTCCATAATTGGAAATAATATTCAGCTCAAAGTCCTTGTTTGTCTGACGCTTGTGGTCTACTATACATCGGCGGAAGCATAGTAAACAAGCAAAAATAATACACAGGTCAAAATTCTCATGGACACATATTTTGG
>NC_036873.1:4535582-4553334 GCF_002910315.2 Salvelinus sp. IW2-2015
TATGGGAATAACCCTTACCCTTTAAGACTTTGTGTCTACAGCCCTTACTATGATAGGAATCCACAATAATCCATTTGTAAACATCTGACCACAGCTAGGGAGCTAGCATAATATTAGCATTGTGAAAATCCATGAAATGTTGCTCTGGTTGTGATTTCTGGTGGTTGTATGTAGGGTTAAACAGCGCACCGATGTTAGCCCCCAAAACTGCATCCAGCTGAAACGTGCCTAACAAACACGGGGTTTTCTTTTGTTAAACTTAAGTTTCGTTGGTAGTGTGGAATTTTTACAGGGATTATTATATCGTTCAGACTTCCTGATCTTTGAGAAAATAAATTTTGTCACTCGACAAGTGTGGAACGATTCCCTGTCATGTTTGTCTCACAGCCGACTCTCTTTGTGTTGCTTTGTAAATGCGACAATAAAGTTTAAATGATTATTACTGTATTTGTATATCCATTGGGCACTCAGATGCGGATTTGATTACCAAGCTGTAACAAAACTCACCCGCCGGCTTTGATGGAGCATTGGAATCATCTGGAACTTTTCTCGGCAATGCAGAGGTGAAGGAAAAACTATCGAACAGGTCCGTTCCGGCCCTGTGGCAGATTGTCAACATGGTGTTTATTTTGGATTCTCTCACTATAGGCCTTCAGGCACATCTTTAACCCGGTCAGGGTACCATTGCCCTCCCAAATATTAGATGTTGCCCTGGAATTATCCCTTTAACCTCGCAGCTATGAATTTTCCCTACGTTTGATCCCAATTCCAATATCTTGTATTCCAGCCCCCATCTCAAACCAGCCCCACACACGAGCCATTTGTAAATCCAACTTGTCACAACTTGATTATAGGTCCGTAGTGCCTTGAGTCTGGAGTGGCTGCAGTGGCGGGAAAGCTAAAGGACCTTTGAAGACTCTTTAATGTGCGGAAGACAGCGACCATATATCTGCCAGGAACACCTATCCTTATACACAAGAAGACTTAACAATTAAGTACACAAGAAAATTGTCCTGAGTGTCAACGTACAACACTACGAATCAATTAAATTTGAACATATACAAACATTTTGATATGTCCACTGCCTACTGTAATCCCCGCATCAGCACTACCATGTGAATCTCCTGGTCTCGCCTGGCTTTGACAGATAAGATCTCTGCCCTGAATAAGCCCTAGTGATAGGAGACTTGTCTTTACGTCTGTTTACAGAGAAATTCCTAAATAATTTCACATTACTCAGCACCAGTTAACCTTATGGGATTATGCGGGAATTTGCCATATTTAAACCCTCTGTGGCCAGAAGATACTGATGGTGAAATATATACTGAGTAATTGCTGAGAGCAGCTACACCTATGGTCTGGTATGGGATTTGGCGGCTGGGATACATCTGACCCCCCTTGATGATGGTGAATAGAGAGACTACTGACAAGGGCTCCTGAGCCAGCAGTAGAGCCTCCTTGCTGGGGTCTCACTCGTGGAGCGCCTCCATGGACAGTGACAGACAGGGATATTTTGAAGAGCCTCTGTGTCAGGGACCAGGGCGGTCTCACGGGGCCCTATGGGGGGCACGGGGGAGGGGTGTGCCTCCACGGGGAGCCGCCGTCGCACGGGGCCTCCATGACAGGCTCCAGCCTCTCTCTCAGGCGGGTCCCATAGTGCCTTCGTCTTCCACCCAAGAAAGCTCTGCTGGACCTCATAATCCTCAGGGAGATCGTTGTCAGGCCAGCGTCCCTCTATCCTTCCATCCATCCTTCATCTCTCCACAGTGTAAGTCTAGGCCAACGCTTTCAGAGTCCATTCCTGCCATCTCCCAACAAAAGGATGACCCTGGGAAAAAAGGCAGACCGAGGCGAGCCATAGAGATAGGAGGGAAGTTCGTCATGCAAACCCTGGCCTGGCACGCTGGGCGTCAGCTGCACCACGCTTGTGGTCGACGGCAGCGGAGTGGTAGGTCGCCTGTCTCGGCTATGCTTTGTGAACCAAACCAACCGGTTAAACAGCCGAGAAGAGAACTGTTTAAAACACAGCAATCCATGGGATTCCCTCGTTTGGTAGTAAGCAAAAGAGAATGTCTATTAATTTAGACGTCACAAGATTGGAATAAAGAACAGCCCCAGGTTTGGTTACCTTGGACAGCCCAGTTGGTTATTGAACAGTCACAGATTGGATAGGAACAGAGAACAGTCACAGATTGGATATAAACAGTCACAAGATGGATAGAAAACAGTCACAGAATAATGGATATAGAACAGTCACAGATTGGATAGAGACAGTAGCACGATTGGGATTATAGAACAGTCTCCACAACTTGGATAGAGAACAGTCACGATTTGGATAGAGAACAGTCACAGATGAGCTATAGAACCAGTCAAGATTGGATGAGAGAACAGTCCACGATTGGTATTAGAACAGTCAAGATTTGGATAGAGAAGAAACGCAGTCACCAGATTGGATAGAGAACAGTCACACGATGTGGATATAGACGAGTCACAGATTGGAATAGAACAGTCACCGATTTGGATTTAGGACGAAGCAGTCACAGATTGATTGGTTAAGAACAGTCACGATTGGAGTAGAGAACAGTGCAGAGATTGTATTATGAACAGGCACAGATGGATAGGAGAACAGATAGAGATTTTGATAATAAGTTAACAGTAGTAGCAGAATGGACTTAAAATGAACCCCTTCTGGGTCAAAGGCGCTCCATAAATTGGAAATAATAATTCAGCTCAAAGTCCTTGTTTGTCTGACGCTTTTGTGGTTACTCTACGATTCGGGCGGAAGCATAGTAAACAAGCAAAACATAATACCACGGTCAAAATTCTCATGGACACATATTTTTGGTCTCCCTCCCTCCTCTCCCTCCCTCCCTCCCTACCTCCCTCCCTCCCTCCCTCCCTCCTCCCTCCCTCCTCCCTCCCTCCCCTCCTCCCTCCGGGGTGTGTCAAGGTTACATCGCAGACGCGAATGCTCGCCTAACGAAGGGGAGGGCGATAAAAGAAGGTGTGTCACACTGACAGAGAGAGAGGGAGGGAAATAGAGAGGCACAGGATGGGAGATTGAGAGTGCTTCCCTGCCTTGCCTTCCCCCCCCTTCCCACCATCTTTCACTTCCTTCCTCCTCCCGCTCTCTCTTCTCTCTCTCTCTCTTACTCCCTCCTCCCTACTTCCACATCCCTCTTCCTTCCCTGCCCCCTCCTCCCTCTTCTTCTCGCCTTTTCGATCTCTATGTTCTCCCACTTCCAGTTCCTCCCTCCACCCCTCTCTCCTCCCCAGCTCCTTGGAGGGCGTGGCAGAGAGGCTGGCTGATGGGGATGTGAGTCAGACGAGCTGAAAGCGTTCAGGAGTGAGGAGATGGGGAGGGAGGGACGTGGAGGAATGGTCGAGCGGACAGCTAAGTGAGATTAACCGATAGCAACAGCGTGCAGCCCAGCTATGAGAGAGAGAGGGAGAGGATGGGAGAGGGAAGAGAGGGAGGAGGATGAGGGTTTAACTGACAGACCGCTATACACTCTGCATCCCCCACAGTGACCAATAGGCCAGACAGATGTGCACTTACAATATTGAATAATGTAGCATCTTGCACCACAAACTCTTGCACGTACAAACAAACATACACACACACACACCTTGTAAATCTACAACAAGGCTGATGTCTACCGCTTGAAATACAAATGCCACATTTGATGTGTAATTGCTGTTCAATTATTCATCATACCTCTCCCCTCCAGCTTTGCCACGTCGTCGGTAAACAAAGGACATTGATTGCTGCTGTTGTTCTGAAGGGTGTAAACAGAGATGGAACGTCTGACAAACGTTGTTGTCAATTTTCTCCACTCTTGATCAATTTAACATAATACATGTGCGTGTACTGTATGTGGTTTGTGTGTGTGTGCACGCGTGTGTGTGTGTGTGTGTGTGTGTGTGTGTACCGGTGGCGCCTCTTGTTGTTCGAGACATCAAAGCATCCCCTCTAAAACATGAAAACCACAAACCGTTGTATTCATTTCAGTTCTATCTACCCAGACAATACACCCATTGTCTGTTGCTTCTATCAGTCACAACGCAAACGCACAGCATCAAATTATCACAGTTTATGATTATACACGGCTCAAGTGTTCCGTCTCGTTCTGCATTCATTTGAGGCCGGTAGAGAATAAGCAGCGCTTCAACTTTATGTGACCCTATGGACAATACCATATTCTAGGAAAACAGAAGTACTTCTCAGCAGGAGGTGCCAGTGTCATACTTGAGAACCATCAAACCACGAAACAAAAGCCTAGAACGCTATAGCACTATCTGTTCTGTAACAGTGGAATGTCCCCATAACCCAGTGGCATGACAATAGACTAGAGAGCCGGGAACCCTTCCAGGCCTCAGTCTCATTGTGTTGTCCTTGCCAAGGGAAGTAGCCTACGACCACCGACACCCACAGTCAATCGCTCTGTACAACCTCATTTCTGTCTCCCCCGTGGAGCGTATTGCTAGCATACAATCCATGTTTCATTCTCTGTCCTGTTCATTGGGACCTGTATGTGTGAGTACGAGATGGAAATATTGTATAGCCTGTCATACTATATATACTCTGGTGTGTGCCTCCTTTCACCCTCTCGGACAGCCTCCCCAGGGGACTACAGGGGCACTATAAGCTGGTTCCACATCACCCATAGGCTGACATGATGCCCTGTTCCATTAAAGGGGATGAGAACAAGCTATAGCTCACATGCTGAAAACAGGCTGTACCGTATAATGAATTACATGGGCTGTGCTTTACCATTAGAGACTTTAGGCCTAACATGTCACTAGCATTTATGGAACTACGGCTTCAAAGTTGCTCTATGGTTCCGTTGGGATCTGTGAGAGGGAAACGGGTTTGAAGGTGTAAATGCCAACACAGGGTGACAGTTGGTAACAGAGTGTGTGTGTATGGGTGTGTGTCTTTCAAGCACAGCCTCGTGAGTGTATATCAATTCCCATCTGTGGAGGGGGGTGTTACATGAGTACAGTTTCTCTGACCTAGAGAGAGCAGAGAGAGAGGAGAGAGAGAAGGAAAAGAGAGAGAGCGAGAGAGAGAGAGAGATGAGAGAGAGAGAGAGAGAGAGAGAGAGAAGAGGAGAGAGAGAGAGAGAGAGAGAGAGAGAGCGAGAGACGAGATGAGAGATTGAGAGAAGAGAGGTTAGGTTGATGGTGATGAGAGACTGAGTATATTGAGAGTGCAGTATGCAAGAAGAGGTTACCGAGTGCGATGAGAGAGAGATGAGAGGAGAGTATGAAGATGAGAGGAGGAGATGAGACGATGATGAAGAAGAGAGACCGAACCAGATTGCTTTGTAGACTGTCTTTGGTAGACTCTGCAAAAGAGCCGATACACTCACTAATTATTCCGTATCACCTGTTGTCTGTGTCGTGACTCCTGAGGCTTCAGAAACGCAGCAGCCTCTTTGGGCAATCAAGTGCAGTTGTTGTAACCAAACCCTGTCCCCTTCACCTGTAGAGTGATGCCACGGTAACCACCATCCATCCGCTGATGTTTGCCAAGCCTTCTTGATGAAACGATAGGGATGATTTTAATGAATCGGCTCCATAAACATGATASGTCATCAATTAAACAACAGCGTAGAAATGACTGGAGGACAGTGGAGAAATGACTGGAGGACAGTGGAGAAATGACTGGAGGACAGTGGAGAAATGACTGGAGGACAGTGGAGAAGAGGAAGTGTTTGTTTTTAGATCCTGAGCCACCAATGTTTCTTATTTTAGTCTGTAAAAGTTCACGATGTGAACAAAGGATTGCTGTCGGAAATAATATATAGATATAATATATAGAACAACGTGCTGTATATCGCCCAATCCAATACATGAAGCATGGAGCATGAAGGACAAGGACACAGCTAGATGGGAAGCCAAGCTATTGAAAGCGAGGCAGAAAATAAAGATTTTTGAAAATAAAGGTAAAATAACATTGTCAAAGCCGTGCCCTCCCTCTTCATTTTGACTCATTCTTTTTTTGTCTTAGCCCAAAGAGAGAGACGATGCAGCCAGAACGCATGCAATGTAGCATTTCTTTGCAACCTTCTCTATCCTTCTTTTGCCTTTMCATGCCCATGCTCTCAACTGGACTGGCATTCCCGTCCCTTTGTGTGCGTGGCGAGAATGTCACTCCGTCATTCCCGAAACATGCTGTCAGTGTCAGTGCCGTTATACGTACTGTACCCAAAACGGAGATGGTGATGATGATGATGATGGGTTATGTGTTGGGGAAAAAAATAACATKAATATTTCATAGTGTACATCTTGGCCTATAAGCCAGATGTTTATTTAACGATAAGTCATATGTTCCTTTTACGACGTGTCTAAAGTACAAAAATAGATTGCACTCACGGAACCCTGCACATACTTACCATATACTTTATACAGTGTAATCAATCCATCCATATGTGTTTTGCAGTCACTTTATGGAACTGTCATATATTCTGCTTGACTGAAAAGTTTGCGTCACCTTCAGGGTCCCTACTCTGTACATGTATGTGACAGTACTCCTCAGCAGTGTTTAAAAAAACGTGCACGCTAGGGCTTGGCGATATATATGATTCATTTGATTAATTGAAATATTATTTATTTTTTGTTTTTATGAGCGTCTATTTCCGCTTGTTCTCATGCCTTTGGCTCCTTCTGTGCTGTGTGCACCTTCCCATTTACACCAGAGATCTGTATATAATGACGAGATGCTCATGTCTCGGCCCTAACAATGGGAGTCGTCGTCCCAAAGGCGAGAAGGCAAGCGACTAGCTTAGGTTCCAAACTAAGCACATAGAAACGCAGTTTGGACAGAAGTGGTTTCAACTCATTATTTGCATTTGAGGTTTGGTCCAACAGAATTGATCACATGGACACCAAAACACTTTGAGACATTATTTTACTGTAATAGAGAAGAAGGGAACCTTTCCAACGATGCCGGTGTTATAGTTGTAGAAGGCTTATATTTAGCCTAGGTATAATTTCGAGCACACACACAGCGTTTCATCTCTCTGCACGGCGCTAGTTGTAAATGTGAGCATGTCAGAAATGCCTTGCAGAGAACAGCTGAAATTACATTCCATCACCAAGGCACTATAACACCAGAATGTCAGATGGGTCAAACAAAATTTTGGGAAAAAACTGAAAGAATAAGGCTTCAGGATGGGGTCTCTCTGTCCCAACGGGGACACTGTCCCTTAATGACACCTCTCTGCCGAAATACCATGCAACTGTGTGACCGCCTGGTGACCCATAATGGGAAGCCAGGAGCACTCCACTTTGTCAGTGTCCCAGGCTGGGAACCCAGACCCAAACAGTCACATTCATTTCACCGGCTTCACTCCGAGAGAGAGAGAGAGAGAGAGGAGAGAGAGAGGAGAGAGAGGAGAGAGGAGAGAGAGAGAGAGAGAGTACACCCTCTCTTTACATTACAGGTCACTGGTTGCAGTCAACACATGTCCAGTCAGTTCTCATTAGCCAAGTCCTTAAAAGGGCTCACTGGGCATGCATAGGAGAGAGAGAACCCAAGTCATTAAAAAGGGCTCACTGGGCATGCATAGGGGAGAGAGAACCCAAGTCATTAAAAGGGCTCACTGGGCATGCATAGGAGAGAGAGAACCCAAGTCATAAAAGGCTCACTGGGCATGCATAGGAGAGAGAGAACCCAAGTCATTAAAAGGGCTCACTGGGCATGCATAGGGGAGAGAGAACCCAAGTCATTAAAAGGGCTCACTGGGCATGACATAGGGGAGAGAGAACCCAAGTCATTAAAAGGGCTCACTGTGGCATGCATAGGAGAGAGAGAACCCAAGTCATTAAAAGGGCTCACTGGGCATGCATAGGGGAGAGAGAACCCAAGTCATTAAAAGGCTCACTGGGCATGCATAGGAGAGAGAACCCAAGTCATTAAAAGGGCTCACTGGGCATGCATAGGGGAGAGAGAACCCAAGTCATTGAAAGGGCTCACTGGGCATGCATAGGGGAGAAAGGAGGATGAAGGGAGGGAGATAAGGATGGTAGAAAAACAATCACCTTGAATCAGGAGCAAGGCATTCACCAGGGCAGGTTGGTTAGATAAGACAGGTGCCATATGCAAGTGTACTGTAGGTGGAAGACATAACAATAACAAGCGCTATCATTCTCCAAGCTTTCTGTGCAGGATGTGACAATGCTGGAAGTAACAGCGGCGACCATTTTGGATTGAGGGAACAAATCCAGAGCAGTTTATATGACATCAAAATCACATTATGGACAACCTTCTTCATATGTATGTTTGTTAAAGAATCAGTTTTAAATGTAGATACGGTTTGGGGAAAATGCCCAGAGGAAACAGCAGATTCTCATAGAGTATTACACTGTACACTTGAGTGCTAAGCTTAGTAATGAAGATAGACCTGGAGCAGTAGCAGCAGTCAAGACTAAATAATGAAGATAGACCTGGAGCAGTAGCAGCAGTCAAGACTAAATAATGAAGATAGACCTGGAGCAGTAGCAACAGTCAAGACTAAATAATGAAGATAGACCTGGAGCAGTAGCAACAGTCAAGACTAAATAATGAAGATAGACCTGGAGCAGTAGCAGCAGTCAAGACTAAATAATGAAGATAGACCTGGAGCAGTAGCAACAGTCTTGACTACATAATGAAGATAGACCTGGAGCAGTAGCAGCAGTCAAGACTAAATAATGAAGATAGACCTGGAGCAGTAGCAGCAGTCAAGACTAAATAATGAAGATAGACCTGGAGAGTAGCAACAGTCAAGACTAAATAATGAAGATAGACCTGGAGCAGTAGCAGCAGTCAAGACTAAATAATGAAGATAGACCTGGAGCAGTAGCAACAGTCAAGACTAAATAATGAAGATAGACCTGGAGCAGTAGCAGCAGTCAAGACTAAATAATGAAGATAGACTGAGCAGTAGCAGCAGTCTTGACTACATAATGTAGATAGAGCTGGAGCAGTAGCAGCAGTCTTGACTACATAATGTAGATAGAGCAGCAGTAGCAACAGTCTTGACTACATAATGTAGAGACCTGGAGCAGTAGCAGCAGTCTTGACACATAATGAAGATAGACCTGGAGCAGTAGCAGCAGTCTTGACTACATAATGAAGATAGACCTGGAGCAGTAGCAGCAGTCTTGACTAATAATGTAGATAGACCTGGAGCAGTAGCAGCAGTCAAGACTAAATAATGAAGATAGACCTGGAGCAGTAGCAGCAGTCAAGACTAAATAAGAGAAGAGACCTGGAGCAGTAGCAACAGTCAAGACTAAATAATGAAGATAGACCTGGAGCAGTAGCAGCAGTCTTGACTACATAATGTAGATAAGCTGGAGCAGTAGCAGCAGTCTTGACTACATAATGTAGATAGAGCAGCAGTAGCAACAGTCTTGACTACATAATGGATAGACCATGGAGCAGTAGCAGCAGTTCTACTACATAATGAAGATAGACCTGAGCAGTAGCAGCAGTCTTGACTACATAATGAAGATAGACCTGGAGCAGTAGCAGCAGTCTTGACTACATAAGTAGATAGACCTGGAGCAGTAGCAGCAGTCAGACTAAATAATGAAGATAGACCTGGACAGTAGCAGCAGTCAAGACTAAATAATGAAGATAGACCTGGAGCAGTAGCAACAGTCAAGACTAAATAATGAAGATAGACCTGGAGCAGTAGCACAGTCAAGACTAATAATGAAGATAGACTGAGCATAGCAGCAGTCAATACTAAATAATGAAGATAGACTGGAGCTAGAGCAGCAGTCAAGACTAATAATGAAGATAGACCTGGAGCAGTAGCAACAGTCAATGACTAAATAATGAAGAAGCTGGAGCAGTAGCACAGTCTTGACACATAAAGTAGATAGAGCAGCAGTCTGACTACATAATGTAGATAGAGCAGCAAGTCTTGACTACATCATGTAATAGAGCAGCAGTAGCAGCAGTCTTGACTACATAATGTAGAGTAGAGCAGCAGTCTTGACTACATAATGTAGATAGAGCAGCAGTCTTGACTACATAATGTAGATAGAGCAGCAGTAGCAGCAGTCCTGACTACATAATGTAGATAGAGCAGCAGTAGCAGCAGTCTTGACTACATAATGTAGATAGAGCAGCAGTAGCAGCAGTCTTGACTACATAATGTAGAAAGAGCTGGAGCAGCAGCAGCATAGCTGCAGTCTTGACAACACAAAGAAAGAGCTGGAGCAGCAGTCTGACAACACAATGAAGAAAGAGCTGGAGCAGCAGTCTTACAACACAATGAAGAAAGAGCTGGAGCAGCAGTCTTGACAACACAATGAAGAAAGAGCTGGAGCAGCAGTAGCAGCAGTCTTGACAACACAATGAAGAAAAGCTGGAGACAGCAGTCTTGACTACATAATGAAGAAAAAGTTGGAGCAGCAGTAGCAGAGTCTTGACAACACAATGAAGAAAGAGCTGGAGCAGCAGTAGCAGCAGTCTTGACAACACAATGAAGAAAGAGTTGGAGCAGCAATAGCAGCAGTCTTGACAACACAATGAAAAAGAGCTGGAGCAGCAGTAGCAGCAGTCTTGACAACACAATGAAGAAAGAGTTGGAGCAGCAGTAGCAGCAATCTTGACAACACAATGAAGAAAGAGTTGGAGCAGCAATAGCAGCAGTCTTGACAACACAATGAAGAAAGAGCTGGAGCAGCAGTAGCAGCAGTCTTGACAACACAATGAAGAAAGAGTTGGAGCAGCAATAGCAGCAGTCTGACAACACAATGAAGAAAGAGCTGGAGCAGCAGTAGCAGCAGTCTTGACAACACAATGAAGAAAGAGCTGGAGCAGCAGTAGCAGCAGTCTTGACTATATAATGAAGAAAGAGTTGGAGCAGCAATAGCAGCAGTCTTGACAACACAATGAAGAAAGAGCTGGAGCAGCAGTAGCAAGCATCTTGACAACACAATGAAGAAAAGAGTGGGAGCAGCAATAGCAGCAGTCTTGACAACACAATGAAGAAAGAGCTGAGCAGCAGTAGCAAGCAGTCTTGACAACACAATGAAGAAAGAGTGGAGCAGCAATAGCAGCAGTCTTGACAACACAATGAAGAAAGAGCTGGAGCAGCAGTAGCAGCCAGTCTTGACAACACAATGAAGAAAGAAGCTGAGCAGCAGTAGCAGGAGTCTTGACTACATAATGAAGAAAGAGCTGGAGCAGCAGTAGCAGCAGTCTTGACAACACAATGAAGAAAGAGCTGGAGCAGCAGTAGCATAGCAGCAGTCTTGGCTACAGTATAGTGAACAGATAAATAAAGACAGAGCCAAGCTGGGAGATGGAAACACAAGGAATCCGACATCCAGCCATGGGTGTGTGTACAGTGTGTGTACAGTGTGGGTACAGTGTGTGTACAGGGTGGGTACAGTGTGTGCCCTCAGGGGTCCCTGGAGTAATTAGAGCAGATGCAAAAGTCCAACTGAATATCCAACAGCGCAGCGTGCCTCCTTTGCAATTAACATGAACAATAGCTCCCTTTTGTTGCTATGTTTTCATGGGTCTACAGTTCATATTATTGCCCGTAATTTCCTTTAACACAAGGGGGAAGATGTGGGAAGAACAGACGTGTAACACACGTGTAACTTGACTTGTTGTCTTAGCTAGCACCGCGGACACCCAGTAGTATCATGCAAAGCTCATATACAAGTAAACACACATACGGTGCGTTCGGAAAGTATTCAGACCCTTTGACTTTTTCCACATTTTGTTACGTTAACAGCTTTATTTTAAAATGGAATAGTTTTTCCCCCTCATCAATCTAAGCACAATACCCCATAATGACGAAGAAAAAACTGGTTTTTATAATTTTAATTTAAAAAAAAACTGAAACATCACATTTACATAAGTATTCAGACCCTTTACTCAGTACTTTGTTGAAGCACCTTTGGCAGCGATTACAGAATTGAGTCTTCTTGGCTATGATGCAACAAGCTTGGCACACCTGTATTTGGGGAGTTTCTCCTATTCTTCTCTGCAGATCCTCTCAAGCTCTGTCAGGTTGGATGGGGAGTGTTGCTGCTCAGCTATTTTAAGGTCTTTCCAGTGATGTTCAATCAGGTTCAAGTCCAGACTCTGGCTGGGCCACTCAAGAACATTCAGAGACTTGTCCCGAAGCCACTCCGGCATTTTCTTGGCTGTGTGCTTAGGGTCGTTGTCCTGTTGGAAGGTGAACCTTCGCCCCAGTCTGAGGTCCTGAGTGCTCTGGAGCAGGTTTTCATCAAGGACCTCTCTGTACTTTACTCCGTAAATTTTTCCCTCGATCCTGACTAATCTCCCAGTCCCTGTCGCTGAAAAACATCCCCACAGCATGATGCTGCCACCACCATGCTTCACCGTACATATGGTACCAGGTTTCCTCCAGACGTGAACCTTGGCATTCAGGCCAAAGAGTTCTGTCTCGGTTTCCTCAGACCAGAGAATATTTGCCTTTTGGCAAACTCCAAGCGGGYTGTCATGTGCCTTTTACTGAGGAGTGGCTTCCGTCTGGCCACTCTACCATAAAGGTCTGATTGGTGGAGTGCTGCAGAGATGGTTGTTCTTCTGGAAGGTTCTCCCATCTGCACATGCAAAGCTGTCATCAAGGCAAAGGGTGGCTACTTTGAAGAATCTAAAATATAACATATATGTCATGACTTYTGCCCAAGTCGATGCCTCTCCTTGTTCGGGTGGTGCTCGGCGGTCGACGTCACCGGTCTTCTAGCCATCATTGATCCATTTTTCATTTTCCATTGGTTTTGTCTTGTCTTCCTACACACCTGGTTCCAATCCCATTCATTACATGTTGTGTATTTAACCCTCTGTTTCCCCTCATGTCCTTATCAGAGATTGTTTGTTCGTATGCTCATGTATTATGGATTGGTGCGCGACGGGTTCTTGTACCCACTTTTATTTATTATGTACTTTGGTTTTGGAGTTTTGTTAAACGTTATTAAACTATTCCATTTATACCAAGTTCGATTCTCCTGCGCCTGACTTCCCTGCCACCTACACACACGACATTACAATATATTTTCATTTGTTTTAAACTTTTTTTGTTACGACATGATTCCATATGTTTTCTATTTCATCGTTTTGATGTCTTCACTATTATTCTACAATGTAGAAAATAGTAAAAATTAAGAAATACCCTTGAATGAGTAGGTGTGTCCAAACTTTTGACAGGTACTATATATACCCTTGTTATTGTTATTTTATTTTGTTACTTTTTTAAACTTATGTTCATTTAGTAATTGTTTTCTGAACTCTTTTTTTCTCAAAACTGCATTATTGGTTAGGGTTTGTAAGTAAGCATTTCACGGTAAATTCTCCACCTGTTGTATTCGGCACATGTGACAAATACAATTTGATTTGGTTTGATCACAATGTTCTCTACTCTTCTCTCATATAGTATGCAGCATGATTCCCTATGACACTAGTAAATAGGACAGAGCAGCACAGCTCAGCACTATATGGAACTTTTGAAGGGAAAACAATAGAGGACGGACATGAAAAATACATAACAATGAATAAATCATCACCTCCCATTGGATGAGCTCTGTTTTGGTTGAAAGTAGGACTTCCGAAACCCATGCTGTGTCGTTGATGTGAACTGTCAAACGAAGCTCAATCCAAATCGCGCTCTCTGTTTGAGCACCGCGCAGGGGGTCCGGGTCAGTTTGTCACAGGAGAACGCATCAAAATCATAAATCCGCCAAATGTAGATGCCTGGTCTAGATTTACAGCGCCTTCAGGGAGTATTCACACTCCTTGAGTTAATCCACATTTTGTTATGCTACAGCCTGAATTCAAAATGAATCAAATAGTTTTTTTTTCTCTCACCGATCTACACACAATACCCTGTAATGACAAAGTGAAACCATGTTTTTAGATATTTTTCCTAATTTATTGAAAATGAAAAACAGAAATGTCTTGTTTACATAAGTATTCACAACCCTGAGTCAATACTTTGTAGAAGCACTTTTGGCAGCGATTACATACTTTGTAGAAGCACTTTTGGCAGTGATTACAGCTGTGAGTCTTTCTGGGTAAGTCTCTAGGAGATTTTCACACCTGGATTGTGCAATACTTGCCCATTATTATTTTCTAAATTCTTCAAGCTCTCTCAAATTGGATGTTGAACATTGCTAGACAACCATTTCAGGTCTTGCTGTAGACTTTCAAGCAGATTTTCAAGCAGATTTAAGACAAAACTGTAACTAGCCCACTCAAGAACATTCACTGTCTTCTTGGTAAGCACCTGAGTGTAGATTTGGCCTTGTGTTTTAGGTTATTGTCCTGCTGAAAGGTGAATTGATCTCTCAGTGTCTGGTTGAAAGCAGAACGAACCAGGTTTTTCTCTAGGATTTGCCTGTGCTTAGCTCCATTCCATTTATTTTTTATCCTGAAAAACTCCCCAGTCCTTAATGTTTACAAGCATACCCATAACATGATGCAGCACTATGCTTGAAAATATCGAGATTGGTACTCAGTAATGTGTTGTATTGGATTTTCCCTAAACATAACAAATGAAATCAAATGTATTTATAAAGCCCTTCTTACATCAGCTGATGTCACAAAGTGCTGTACAGAAACCCAGCCTAGAACCCCAAACAGCAAGCATTGCAGGTGTAGAAGCACCAATATAACACTTTGTAGTCAGGACAAAAAGTGACAAAAAGCCACATATTTTGCAGTATTACTTTAGTGCCTTGTTGCAATATCGTTTCACTCTGTCAATTAGGTTAGTACTGTGGAGTAAATACAATGTTGTTGATCCATCTTCAGTTTTCTCCTATCACAACCATTCAACTCTGTAAGTCACAATTGGCCTTATGGTGAAATTCCTGAGCGGTTTCCTTCCTCTCCGGCAACTGAGTTAGGAAGGACTGTATCTTTGTCGTGACTGGGTGTATTGATACACCATCTTAAAAGTTATTAATAACTTCACCATGTTCAAAGGGATATTGTGTCACGCCCTGACCTTAGAGATCCTTTTTATGTCTCTATTTTGGTTTGGTCAGGGCGTGAGTTGGGGTGAGTATTCTATGTTCTATGTTTTGTAGTTCTATGTTTTGGCCGGGTAGGATTCTCAAATCAGGGACAGCTGTCTATCGTTGTCTCTGATTGAGAACCATACTTAGGCTGCCCTTTTTCCCACCTGTAGTTGTGGGAAGTTGACTTTGTTTATGGCACATAGCCTTTAGCTTCACGGTTTGTTTTGTAGTGTTTATTGTTTTTGTCGGCGTCATATTAAATAAAGAAAATGTACGCTCACAACGCTGCGCCTTGGTCCAGTTCATTCAACAGCCGTGACATATTGAATGTCTGCTTTTTTTTACCATCTACCAATATGTGCCCTTCTTTACGAGGCATTGGAAAACTGGCATGGTCTTTGTGGTTGAATCTGTGTTTGAAATTCTCTACTCGACTGAGGGATCATACAGATAATTGTATGTGTGGGGTACAGAGATGAGGTAGTCAATCAAAAAATGATGTTAAACACTATTATTGCACACAGAGTGAGTCGATGCAACTTATTATGTGAATTGTTAAGCACATTTTTTCTCCTGAACTTATTTAGCTTTGCCATAACAAAGGGGTTGATTACTTATTGACTCAAGACATTTCAGCTTTTCATTCCTAATTAAAATGTAAAGCATCATTTCACTTTGACATTATGGAGTATCGTGTGTAGGCCAGTGACAAAAAGTCTCAATTTAAACCATTTTAAATTCAGAATGTAACACAACAAAATGTGGAAAAAGTCAAGGGGTGTTGAATAAATTCTGAAGGCACTGTAGGTGGTGTGTCATGCCAAGTACATTGAGTCTACCCAAATACACCACCCACGTCTGCTGACGAGCACCCAGAAAGCAGCTTCCAGATCAAAGGTGAGAGACAGTCCCCGTCAGTCAACAGCTGATCTGTCCGTCTAATGACATTGTTGGGGTTTGGCTGTGTACATACCAATAGTGACTAAATATACAGTATCCACACTCTGCAGGATGTCATTTAGAAAGAGATATCACTCTCAAGTACACATACTACAAGAAAAGTACAGGRTSCCAGGCTTATGAGTGAAACCATCGWGTAACCAAAAAACAATGGTAGAGGGATTAGGAMATATGGWCCTGGAATAGCATCAACCCTCAGCAATAACCCTCTGTTCTCTCCTCAGCGTCTACTTCGACCACTGACATCATCTCTTCAGTAACAGATCTCATTTCACCTAGATAACGGAGCAGAATTCACTAAGCTGACAGCTTGCTAATGGGGGACCATAAATTGCTCACAGCCACAAAATACATGTAGCGGTAGCCTGCTAGGCTAGCTAACTCAAGACCTTTTAAAATCACCTGTCACTGTTGACGGTAAGTGGGCTGTCAGCGTTAGGCACACACACACACACACACACACACACACGAGATGACCGATGGCAAGCCCTCCACCTCTCACACACACTTCATTTAATCCATTTCTTTAATGCTTCCATATCTGTCTGAATATATCTGTCTGCACAATAGACTGGATGCGTGTGTGTGTGTGGTTGTGTGTGTGTGTGTGTGTGTGTGTGTGTGTGTGTGTGTGTGTGTGTGTGTTGTGTGTGTGTGTGTGTGTGTGTGTGGTGTGTGTGTGTGTGTGTGTGTGTTGTGTGGTGTGTGTGTGTGTAATTCACGCAGACAGAACATGCAATTGTCAATAGTGGGGGTTTAATCGTTATATTTTAACCTGTAATTATAGTGACTGACAGCCCTTTGTTTTGGAATCAATGCTAAATTCAAGATGTTGAGCTGAGAGATTTAAAAGCAAGAGCAGTCTTGTGAGTGGAAGAAAGCAACCAAGCGGAGTAGAGGGATGCATCTGGATTTGCCCTATAGGCAATGCCAATATCAGGGTTAGGGTCAATTCAAATTTATTGTACATTTAATTCAATTAAGGAATTCACTCATGAAGTCGAGAATTTACTTTGAATAAATATGAATTTCAACGATCTTTAAGTTATGAAATTGGAAATGATTTGTAACTAGACAGTTTGGACTGTTTGAATTGAAATTGAAAAAAACGTTACATCTTTGGAATTGAATTGAATTGGGAATTCAATATTTGTACATTTCACAGTTAATGTAATTAATGCATTGGAATCGGAATTTGTGAAATTGTTGGGGAAATATAATAAATTGGAATTTAATTCTTGGAATTTCGCTAACATTGAAATTGAAAGGAATTAATTATCTGAATTCAATGACTGGCCTGGAATATTAATTAATGTATGTAATTTACAGAGAAAAGGATTGAATAGATTTAAATTGTGAATTAACCTTGCCAATATACCCTTGGTAAGAGAAATAAACCTAAGTAGTGCCTTCCAGACGATATAAGATATTGGGCATAGTTAGTGCTTCTCTCGTGTGTGAACGTAATATACAGCTATTGACATTCCATCAAGCAAGACAAAGACCCAGACAGTAAACAGGAAATGGGAGAATGTATTGCTGTATGAAGCCCATATTGCATATTATGTTTGCATGCTATACAACCTCAGTTATAATCTATCTTGTGGAGTGAATGGCTTTTCTATTTGGCGTTGACAGTAGTGTGTGTGTGTGTGTGTGTGTGTGTGTGTGTGTGTGTGTGTGTGTGTGTGTGTGTGTGTGTGTGTGTGTGTGTGTGTGTGTGTGTGTGTGTGTGTGTGTGTGTGTGTGTGTGTGTGGTGTGTGTGTGTGTGGTGTGTGTGTGTGT